>NC_061796.1:11282802-11586631 GCF_021462225.1 Girardinichthys multiradiatus
TTCGTTTTAATCAAATACAGTATAAAAGCAAAATGGGCACAAAGAATGTATTTAGTGTTCAATATGCACTTTGAATATAGTCCCATCTAATCCACCATATAGTGTATTGTGTTCACCTTTTTATCTGTTCATAATTCAATGCAACTTTTTTTTAACGGCATGTTGCACTCTCCAGATGGATCGGGATGTTAAGAAAAGAACAGCAGACAGTAACTGTTGGAGGGAGACATAGGGTGTGCTCCACCTCAAAAATAATCCTAATCAGTTTCTTTAACTACCTTAAATAATTGTTTTTACCCAAACACAATTTGGGAGGTTCCAGTATAAATAGCCTTTTTAAAGTTATGTCACACCATCAGTTTTTGTTCCAGACTTTGACTATGCCCGCCCAAAACCCTTACTTTATTATTGTTAACCGATTCAGATGTAGATTTTCTTGTGTGCTTTGGATCATTATTCCACTGCGTACCCAAGTAAGCTTCAGCTAAAGGTCACAAACTGAAGATTTTCCTTTAGGGCTTTCTGCAAGAGGGCAAAATTCATGGTTTCTTCAATTACAGCGAGTGATCCAGGTTCTGAATCAGTAAAGCAGCCCCAGACAGTCCACCATCATGTTTGATTGTAGGTATGATGAACTTTCCTCTGTGCTCTGTTAGTTTTACACCATGTAAGGTAACGCCTACTTTCCAAAATAGGTGTATTTATTGTCATGTCAGCCCAAAGAAAATTTCACCAAAAGTCTTGGGGATCATCAGGATGTTTTTTTTTTGGTAAATGTGAGAAAGGTGTTTGAGCTGCTTTTGGAGCAGTGCTTTTGGCTTTTGAACTCTGCCATGGATGTTGTTTTTGCCCAGTCTCTTTCCTATTGTGGAATCATGAAATCTGACATTTAACTGAGAAAATTGAGATCTGCTTTATTCAATTGAGATTGTTAGGCTGGTCAGTCCTGAGAAGGTTTACCTCTGTTTTCTCCATTTGTGGATAACAGGTCTTATTGTGGTTCAATTGAGCCCCAAAGCCCTTAGGCTTTCTAACCCTTTCCAGACTTATATGAATTGTTTCTTGTCTGTTCACAAACCTCTTCAGATTGGGGCATTATGTGTTGTTTTTAAAGACCTTTAAACTACTTCATATTGTCAGACAGGGTCTATTTAAGTGATTTCAGGATTCTTCAGGTCAGGCCTTTAATCAACCTGGGTGAGTGAAACTGATCTCAGCTTTCGAAGGAAATGTGGTTAATCGCAGTTAATTCATGATTTAACAAGGAGCAGTTATACATACAGTTCCTTCTCAAAATATTAGCATATTGTGATAAAGTTCATTATTTTCCATAATGTCATGATGAAAATTTAACATTCATATATTTTAGATTCATTGCACACTAACTGAAATATTTCAGGTCTTTTATTGTCTTAATACAGATGATTGTGGCATACAGCTCATGAAAACCCAAAATTCCTATCTCACAATATTAGCATATTTCATCCGACCAATAAAAGAAAAGTGTTTTTAATACAAAAAACGTCAACCTTCAAATAATCATGTACAGTTATGCACTCAATACTTGGTCGGGAATCCTTTTGCAGAAATGACTGCTTCAATGCGGCGTGGCATGGAGGCAATCAGCCTGTGGCACTGCTGAGGTCTTATGGAGGCCCAGGATGCTTCGATAGCGGCCTTTAGCTCATCCAGAGTGTTGGGTCTTGAGTCTCTCAACGTTCTCTTCACAATATCCCACAGATTCTCTATGGGGTTCAGGTCAGGAGAGTTGGCAGGCCAATTGAGCACAGTGATACCATGGTCAGTAAACCATTTACCAGTGGTTTTGGCACTGTGAGCAGGTGCCAGGTCGTGCTGAAAAATGAAATCTTCATCTCCATAAATCTTTTCAGCAGATGGAAGCATGAATTGCTCCAAAATCTCCTGATAGCTAGCTGCATTGACCCTGCCCTTGATATAAAACACAGTGGACCAACACCAGCAGCTGACACGGCACCCCAGACCATCACTGACTGTGGGTACTTGTCACTGGACGTCTGGCATTTTGGCATTTCCTTCTCCCCAGTCTTCCTCCAGACTCTGGCACCTTGATATCTGAATGACATGCAGAATTTGCTTTCATCTGAAAAAAGTACTTTGGACCACTGAGCAACAGTCCAGTGCTGCTTCTCTGTAGCCCAGGTCAGGCGCTTCTGCCGCTGTTACTGGTTCAAAAGTGGCTTGACCTGGAATCCGGCACCTGTAGCCCATTTCCTGCACACGCCTGTGCACGGTGGCTCTGGATGTTTCTACTCCAGACTCAGTCCACTGCTTCCGCAGGTCCCCCAAGGTCTGGAATCGGCCCTTCTCCACAATATTCCTCAGGGTCCGGTCACCTCTTCTCGTTGTGCAGCGTTTTCTGCCACACTTTTTCCTTCCCACAGACTTCCCACTGAGGAGCCTTGATACAGCACTCTGGGAACAGCCTATTCATTCAGAAATTTATTTCTGTGTCTTACCCTCTTGCTTGAGGGTGTCAATAGTGGCCTCCTGGACAGCAGTCAGGTCGGCAGTCTTACCCATGATTGGGGTTTTGAGTGATGAACCAGGCTGGGAGTTTTAAAGGCCTCAGGAATCTTTTGCAGGTGTTTAGAGTTAACTCGTTGATTCAGATGATTAGGTTCATAGCTCGTTTAGAGACCCTTTTAATGATATGCTAATTTTGTGAGATAGGAATTTTGGGTTTTCATGAGCTGTATGCCAAAATCATCCATATATAAGACAATAAAAGACCTGAAATATTTCAGTTAGTGTGCAATGAATCTAAAATATATGAATGTTAAATTTTCATCATGACATTATGGAAAATAATGAACTTTATCACAATATGCTAATATTTTGAGAAGGACCTGTACACATAGGGCCAGGTTGGTTTGCCTTTTTTTATTTTTACGCTTAATAAAATAATTTCAAAATTGCTCTTTGCATTTACTCTTGGTATCTTTGTCTAGTATTAAAATTTGTTTTGTTAATTGAAACATTCAGGTCTGGGGTAAAAAGCAAAACCAGAAGAAACCTTTAAGGGGTCTAATATTTTTTAACGGCATTACATAGTCCCTCTAGTGAGCTTAGCACTTCTTCCCAATCAAATTTACACACCAGATCTTCAAAGGGATCCTGAAAAAAATCCTAATCAGTTTCTCTAACTACTTTAGCTAGCTCCCTTCCTGATCCAAATTCCCTGTGGAATTAAGAAGAAGAACTTGTCTCTGAAGCTTCTGGAGTCTGGCTTCTGTTAAACCAAAAAATAAATAAAATAAATTAGCTGCTTTTATCACCACTGGGACATGAAAAATAAGATGGATTCTTCACCTTAGTTCAGCTCCTTCCAGACCATAGTGAGCTTATTATGCAGACAAAGACCCAATTATCTTATCTGCCTCTTGTTTCACCCTGCTATAATTTGTGACTCAAACAGCACAGTTACTTGATCACCTCTGCAAAAACTCAACTCACTGAAGCATTTAATGTTTTTGATTGAGAACCGTTTCTTTGAGATATAGAAAATATCTCAACCCAACAGCTTCACACTTGGCAGCAAATGACTTCAGTACAGGATGATGGTTATGGCTTTAAGATTCCAGCGAAACCAAATATTCCAAGATAGACCATAGACTTTTTTTAGTTTTTTCTGAGGCATTTGACAGTTTGCCAGAACATCCTTGTGGCCAAACAAAAATCCTCCCATATAACATCTTAAGATTCCTTACATGTTTCTTCTTCCACAACCACATAGTCTTATAGATGTGCATTTATTTATTTATTATCATCATTTAACCTTTTTTGCATTGCGATGATTGTGATTTATTGTGAGAAGGACAGCGCTTTGAGTGTCTCGTTGCTGAAAAGCGCTATATAAATAAACTTACCTTACATTACCTTACACCACATGGGAGAACTCCAAGAGATGCTCTCAGGCTGGGGATCTCCACCTCCACTAGAAACACATACTGACTGTACTGTTTATTATGTGTGTCCATACAAGGATTTTTCTTTTTTAATTCAGGACAGGTCATGTAATATTTAATAGTTACTGTTTCTTGGTTCTAGTATTCAGTGTGTTAAGCCATGTTTAAAAACATACCAGATGATGTTTTAGTCCATGAGACAACATTGTCAAAGCCCAGAGTTTCTAACCCGATGCACAAGAGCTAAACCATAATTGTTCAACAAATCCAAAGTTTTCAGTTGTATGTACTGTGTAACTTTGGACTATTAAACTTGAAAAATTGTTTTGTTAAATTTCTATTCAGCTTGGTCTTTCTGTCTCTATATCTCCACAGATTTTGGCCAATGTAATTATTTTTATTTGTGGCAACGTGGCTGGGGTATACCACAAGCATCTAATGGAGTTGGCACTGAAACAGACCTACCAGGACACCTGTAACTGCATCAAGTCCCCAATTAAATTGGAGTTTGAGAAGAGACAGCAGGTAAACAAATACTTTTTAATCAGCAGTGAGTCAGTGAAAGTTAGGCTTGAATAGATTCTGTAGCATTACAGGCGGTAATGGTGGAATTAAATATTATAATTAGCAGTTTGTAGAATTAGCATGAGTTGAGTTTAATTATTTCTTGTATTTTAAGGAAAAAAAAAACATGCTACCAAGGAGAAGAATAACACTGATTCAATAAATGAATTATTATAAGAAACCATCGGGGTTTTTTATCAATATAGAAGCAACAAAGCCTTCTCAAGAACGAGGGCAACTGAAAATCTTTTTTTTACAAACACTTTCACTGTTTGCTCTAAACTTCCATCCTGAATCAGTAACAGTTTTGAGATATTTCTTAGCTTAAACACATTTCACTAATTGATGTATACTCACTCACAGCATATTTACATTGCTGGATGTGAAATGCTGTATATGTTCTAAAATCAATAGTCATTTAGTTTGTCCTAGATACGTTTACTGTTACTCATCACACCTTAGTTTCCAAGAACTTGGCCCTGGCTGTTCTGATTTATCCTCTAGCAGACTCATAATAAGTCATCTACATTCTTAAAACTGAATTGGTTTTCACACCATTTCTGACATTTTTCTGTGTACAGGATAAATACAACAGTAAGGGCAAATGCATGTGTCCCTATGTGGAGCCAGTCGAACAGCATATTGATTGGTCAAGATCCCATTTATCCACAATTTGAGTTTTGGATTGTATTGAATGCAGAAGAAAAATCCCCAAACTGTAATTGCATCAGCATGAAAGAGCGTTAACGAGTTTTTGAATGTAGTAACCAATGCAACTTGTTCTGTATGCGTTTAACCCTTGCAGATATTGTTAGAAGTATTCTGTTGTTGAAATTAAAACCTGAGTCCTTGAAACCAGTTAGCTCAGTTCAGTGGTTCCTCCAAATCCAATTTAAATTTGTTTCGACAGACAAATTTGTATCTAGAAGCATTTTTCACCCTTTAAAATTTAAATAATGTTTTCCAACCCACACCTGTGCCACAACATGCACATCATTCAAAATTACATAATTGCAGCATAATGGAGTCATAATTCTATAAAACAGAGGTTATCAGATTTTATGTGAAAAGGTTCAAATCTAATTTCTGGATAAAGTTGAAGGTAGAGAACGGGATGAGCAAAGGTCCATTGATTAAATTTGGTTACAACATGCAAGCAAAAGAAATGGCATTTATTGCCTACAACTGTTTAGCTGTGACTCTAAAACTCTGGCCACACTAAATGATTTTTTTTCCCCTGTGATTTTACTCCCGTTTCCAAGTCAGGAAAAGGTTGGACAGTCTGTTAGTTGTGGTCAGTCGCCACAGAGAGTCGACAGAAACATCTGTTTGTATAAGATGAGATGAAGACCAGATTCTGCAAAGGTGTGAGGGGAACTGATCCAACCTCAGAGAGAATTAGATGCACTCAGTTGGCATTAGTTAGTCTAAAAATCCCTGTAGTGTTTGATCCCTAAGCAGGCGAAGTTAAGTTAAACAATGCTAAGAGAATCTGACTTTTACTGTGGTAACAATTACCAGACAATGGTGGCAAAGAGCGGTCTAAACACAAAAACATGCAATGTACCAGAGACTGAAGCACTAAGGTTGCCATCCTTGGTGCCTTCTTGAAATGTGCATAGTATATTTTAAAATATTTAAAATATTAATGAAGACTTTAGTTGAAGCTACAGTTGGTGACCAGTGCTGTATTGTATAAGTCCCTGTTAAGTTTCAATGTCAAAGGAAAAAGACCAAGGCAAGTAGTCAGAAGCAAGGAAGAAAACTAAAGGCAACAATGGAGGAACACACTAAACTGCAAAGCTTAACTGATAAAAAGCAGGACCAATAAAGAAGAACCACCAAAGATAATAGGTATCTGCCAATGAAGAAAGGTCTGATTGGACACCAGACACATGACAAAAAAAAAAAAAACTCGAAAACCATAAGATAACGGTCATTTTCATTATCAAAACTGATTAGTGAAAACACTAATGTATGTTAACTTTGTTTTCATTATTAAAGGAAGAATTAATGATGGTAGGTTTGAGCAAGGTTGACTGTTTAAATATTTAACAATAGATGATTTGGCTAGCTTTTAAATACTACTGAAGTTGTTTCTTTTCTAGAGCTTTCAATATGTATCAGGGTGTATCCATCTGCTGCTATGAAAGCATATACTTTGTGATGGAGCTGTTTTCCCGATAGTAACATGAGTTTGTGTTGTTTGAGCTGCTTTGTATGAAGCCTAAAATGCCTTAGGTGAAGTGTTTTGCAGCGGCCCTAGAGTGCTGGCTACAGCTCTGTTTGTGACAGATGGTAGTATTTGTGTAGAGGCAGTTCTTTTAAGCGCCTGGTGCACTCATAATATATTCCGTTTGCAGCAGGCTTTTAACCAAAGTGCATTTCAGTGTAGTATGTGCATATATTTGTGGTCTGAACATTCCAAGCGACACTGTGTGAATCCCTCATAAGCCCCAACTCCATGCAGTTTTTGCCTGCAGCCACTACTCATACAACCATCAGAGCCGTATAAATGGTGCAGAGCAAAGATCAGTATCCGTCAGGGTGGTAATGGCCTCTAGCCCAGAGGTCTGCAACTCCTGTCCTTGAGTGCCATTGTCTTGCACCTTTTGGATGCAACCTTGCTCCAACACACCTGAATCAAATAAATGGTTTTGCTGATATCCTTGCAAAACTTGCTGACATGCTAAGGAAGTAATTCAGCCTTTTGGTTCAGGTATGTTGGAGCAGGGATGCATCCAAAAGTTGCAGGACAGTGTCACTCATGGACTGGAGTTGCAGACCCCTGTTCTAGACCTATTGAGACCTAAGGCTTTGCTATAAAAGCATTTTATGTCCCCACCAGTCTGTGAAAAGAAGAACTTTAGAAACTGGGGTTTCCCAAAATTAGGTCAGAACATAGGGCAGTAAAGAAATACAGGATGTACTTGTAATGCTACAATAAATGTTGGGCATGTTTTTGCCTATTTTTGTAAGAATATGATTCAATCGGTTTGTTTTGACAGTATTAATTGTTTGGACATTATAATAATAATCCTGCATTGTATCGCTGATTATTTACATCTGTATTTCTTTGTGTTGTTGTCTTCAGGAGCGTCTTCTTTTGTCTCTACTGCCAGCTCACATTGCTCGTGTAATGAAAGCTGAGATCATCCAGAGACTGAAGGGACCAAACTTTGGCCAGATTGAGAACACAAACAACTTTCACAACCTCTATGTTCAGAGACACACGAACGTCAGGCATGTCAATTTGTTTATTCTGGTTATTTATATGGTGCTGTCAAGAAAAGCGTTTGGCCTTTGCAGATTTCTTTTGTTTTTGTATTTGTGACAGTTAAATGTTTCGGATCATCAAGAAAGTTTTAATATCTGACAAAGATGACCTAACAAAAACCAAAAAAATAGTTTTCAGATGATTTAATGTTTTGAGAGAAAAATTGCTGGCTTTGTCCCCAAAACCTAAAGTGTTCTTGTATCACCCTTTGCTGCAAAAAAAGCAAACAAATATTTGTGATAAGTGGCAGGGATTTTTAATTTCTTTTTTACCCCACTGTGGGGGACTTTTGGAACACAGGTCTTTTCAGAATTGTTTTAATTTAGTAATAATGTTTTGTGTGTGTGTGAAACATCTGCTGAGGACATGTCACAGCATCTTGATTGGATTTAGGTCCAGACTTTGACTAGGGCACAAAACCTTGCAGGTGTGTTTGAGTTTAAGGTATCTGATGGTTCTCTTTGAGTATTTGTTTGCTGGAGAACAGTATTCATGGTTCCATCAGGCGTTGTCCAGGTCTTGAAGCAGACCATCACACTACCACTACTATAATTAATTCTTAAGTATGCTGTTCTTTTTCTGAAATGCTGTTTGCAGTGGTTTTTGCTTTGGAACACTCTCATTGATGCCATTTTTGCCCAGTCTCTTGCTTATTGTTAAAACATGAACCCTGACTTTAACTGAAGCAAGTGAGGCCTGGAGGGCTATATATTTTTCTGGTTTCTTTTGTGACCTCTTGGATAAGTCATCAATTCACTCTTGGAGTTTTTTTTGATAGGTTGGTCACTCCTAAGAGAACTGTTCCATCTTTTCTCTATTTGCGGATACTAGATCTCATTGTGTGTCACTGCCTCTGGAGTTTTAAAGCCTCAGAAATGACTAAGCTTTTCCAGACCAATGGATGTCAATGACTCTCATTTGTTCTTGAAGGTTTTTAAATCGGGACATGTTGCGTTCGAAGTATTTTATCCTGCTTTATGTTGGAAGACAGGTTCGATTTAAATAATGTCTTGATTCTAAATGTCAGCCAGTAATGGAGCCTGGATGTGACTCATTAAAATTGCACAGTGTTTATTTAAAAAAAATAATTCATGACTTAAGAGGGCAATCACTTTAACAGATGACGAGGTCGTCTTTTTTAATAGCGTTTTATTCTTTAATAAATTCAATGATTTGAAAGCTGCTTTTAATGCATTTACTTAGATTATTTTTGCTTGATCAGAAAAACTTATGTGGGAAAAAAAAAAAAAAAAAAAAACCAAAATAAAAAGAAATCTAGATGAGAGTGAATAGTTTTTAATGACAGTGTATGACCAAATCAGAATTCTACATTTAAGAACAAAAATGTTGTGTAAATAAATACATTTCTCCTTTCCTCTTAAGTATCCTTTACGCAGATATCGTGGGATTCACGCGCCTAGCCAGTGACTGCTCACCTGGAGAACTGGTGCACATGCTGAATGAGCTGTTCGGCAAATTCGATCAAATTGCGAAGGTAAAAAGCACCTGTTGAATTCAGGCCAATATTTGTTGTACATCTTAGTCATTGCTGATTTGGCAACTTTGTTGCAGGTTAAATACCAGAGCTACTATCATATTCAAACCCACAAATTAGACTTTGGTTTCCTTAGTCACATTTTCAAATGTCTTTTCAAGTGAGTGTCATAATGTTTCAAACAGATTTGACCCACATGCAGAAAGCAATTCAGAAGACTGAGTTTAACGGTAATGAGTTTATTTACAGTGTAAGGAAATTTGCAGGGAACTGGAACCGGGATACCAACTGTAAAACAAACGGTAAGCAAGGGATAACTCTGGATCTAAATTCTTAAATAATAATTCTGCCTTACTGGATTGATGGAGAGATCCGCCAGAGGGGGGTGGAAAGACCAAGGGGTTGTTTACTGGTGAGACAGGAGATGGTGAATACTGGTGTGCCAGGAAGTCCAAGAGTTTCTGAAGTTGGTGCAGTGGATGGAGGAGGGTGGACAGGGTTCGTAGAAGGAGATCCAAGGGACGAAGGAATCAGGAAGCTGCCAGCCGGTGTGATCCAACGAAGTAATAAGAGGCTTGAGTCTTTGTTCATGGAGCTAGATAGCTTCTTTCCAGAAGATGGTAATCCAGGCAGGGTTCAATGCAGAAGGCAAAGTCAGATTCAGGTAAACCTGCAAGGTAACAAATACAAAATTACCAAAAGTACAAGGCAAGGTCAAGACAAAGGTAATGTGGCTTGAGCTGTACCACTAAGGGCAACACTCTGGCAGTGAGTTGCTGGCAGCCTCCTCCTTAAATACTCCTCAGCAGGTAATCAGGGGGATAGAGAACACCTGTCACCTCTCCTCCAGGTTCAACGCCATCTAGAGGCTAAGCAGAGTAAACAGCACCAAACAAACAGACATGGCACAGATCCTGACAGTGAATTCATTTACTTAGGTTAATGGGTCTTGAAGAATTAGATTCTTATTGAAATCACTATTAAAAAACTACTTCAGTTAGACCCATTTTTCTGTACCTTTATTGGGCATTTTTATATGCAGGAAAATGAATGTATGCGGATCAAGATTCTTGGAGACTGTTACTACTGTGTGTCCGGCCTCCCAGAGTCATTGCCAGACCATGCTAAAAACTGTGTGAAAATGGGTTTGGACATGTGTGAAGCTATCAAGTAAGTGGCAGATATATAAAAACAATATTTAACAACTTGTAAAAAAAAGTTACATTTTTATTCTTTCTCTATTACTTTTTGTCCTACTTACCCTCAAGGTACTTTTCCCAACCAAACTGTTGTTTAGTTCATCTTCTGTGTCATTATGTCAGAATTTAAAATAAAAGTTAAAAGCAAATACATTGGCAGACTTGGATTACTCTGAATAGTTAAGTCCCTGGAAGATAATTGTTTGCAGGTTTATATTTTTCTCATTTGTTGGCATTTTTATACCGTGCATAAGGCTAAAAATAGAAGCATTTTTATGGAGCTAAATTGGGGCCATAAAGTTTGTTCAAACGAAAAAAATTTGAACCTGAAAAATAAAAGTTTGTTCACAAGAAAACAATTTGAACCTAAAAAAATAAAAGTTTGTTCAAAAGAAAAACATTTGAACCTGAAAAATTATTTTGAACCTCCCCCCAAAAAAAAGATTCAAGTTTTTTTTTTCGAACTTGCAGATTTTTTTTTTTGGCTTCAAACTTTTGGCCCTGTTTTGGACCGTAGCGTCTGTGAAAGGATGAGGAAGAGCCTTGATAGAAGGTCACATGTAGTTTTATATCTGGCACTCCGATGCAATGGATGTGCCCTCCCTCAGTGATTATCAGCAGACTATGTGTCACCATTGTGGTGTCTATCTGGTACGTTGTGTAGTAGCGGGTGTCCATCCTTAAACTAAGTGTGCTGCTGCATTCTAATCAAACCAGTTACAGCCTGCTCCACCATCAAACCCAGTGCCCCAGCCACAGGTCATTCATGACAAACCTTGGGCCATTTGTCCTTGTAATGTGTGTCGATGAGCATTCTTGTCCTATTCTAACAAAAAGGAAACATTAGAACTTATGCTGTATATCATTATGGTATAAATGGGAAAAACTGCTATGAGTCATATAAATAAAGGTTATCCTTAACAGCTTGATATGGCATAGTTTAGGGCACAATGGTCCAGAAAAATATCAGCGCCCCAGAAACTGTCGCCTCTTCCGTACTTGATGTCGCGCTCGCCCTGCGTCTGTGCAGGGTGGTGGGCTGGTGGTTGAGCCCGTGACCCACCGGCCCACGAGCTGAATCACTGGCCCAGCGCCCTGCGTCTGTGAAAGGCGGTTATTAAAAACTAAACATTCACAAAATAAGAAATGCCTAAGCCAGCGGTCCACCGGGGATTTCCTCGGTTGCCCCGTATGCCAGTTTGCCCCTGGCTGTGAGTCTCTTCACTAAATGAAGACCAAACACGTTTTAATCAAAAATGCACCAGAAACCGAAACCCAAGTCCAGTCCATGTGAAAACAAGCTGTCAGTCATGATTCCGCACCTCCGTGATCTGAGGCCCCGCCCCCCACACCAAAACAGAGCCAAAAGTTTAAAGCCGAAAAAAAAATCTGCAAGTTCGAAAAAAAACCTTGAATCTGAAAAGTAGTTTGGAACTTGTTTTTTTTCCAGTTTCACATCTGTTTGTTTTTCAGTTGCAAAACTTTTTTTCCAGTTTTCAAATTTTTTGGGGGGAGGTTCAAAATAATTTTTCAGGTTCAAATGTTTTTCTTTTGAACAAACTTTATGGCCCCAATTTAGCTCCATACATTTTCTTTCTCTTGGCAGTAATTGACACTTGCTGGAAGATGGGTGTAAATATGAAACTGTATCAAATGGCATGTTAGACTAACAAAATGTTAGGGATATTTGGCTTTCAGGTGAACTTCATGGACAACAGAAAACGTTCACACTATAGTAATTATATCATTAAAGTAGGGCATTTAAGTAGAAGCATGCAAAGGTGAAGTCTCAAACTATTTATTGAAACAACAGTGGTTGGGATATCACAACAAAAAAAAGTCAGTGTGTCATGTGCCCTTGAGCATCAGGGCACACAGCTTAACAACAACGTCTTATGCTCTTCACAAGTCAATTTCATTGTCTGCTGAGGCATGGCATCCCACTCTTTTTAAAGAGCAGCCCTCAGGTCATTGAGGTAAAGGAGTACAAAGTTATGAGCCTCTAGATGGTGACTGAGCTGATCCCATAGGTTGTCTATGGGATTCAGGTCTTTAGAAAGTCTCCAGCAGCCATTTCCTAATGATGCAACGACAATGAGCTGGAGCATTGTCCTACACGAAAATGTGGGATGTGGCCGAAGGACATCCGCTCCTATGCCTTTCTGTGACTATTCAAGACTATATCTCTGTTGCAACCTGCTGAAGACACTCTGTGGCACTCTAAAGTCAGTGCCCACTAACATCTGAGAACAATCTGTTTGAAGCCTTGCAGTGGCGAGGTACTGTTAATCAGTTGTTAAGTGTCATATTAGTCTCATGATGTCAAAATATGAACAGCATGATGATGACTGATTAAATACCAATTCTGTTTGAATTAAGAAATGTATTGGTCGATGCATGGATCAAACACCTGTTGTGAATTTTTCTATTAAGCTCCTAGTTAGAGTTCTGCAAAAGGTACTGAAACATTTAACAGTTGGACATGTCTATTCAAAAGTTCAGAGAAGAGCACATCAAGTTCACCTGTAAAGGTTAAAGTGCATTTTAGGTTCATCTTGAAATTTCACCCAAAAGCCAAATATCCCAAACTTTTTGTGAATAGTGTACATTGGATCAAACCAGGAGAGAGGTGGGATAGCAAAGAAGAGAGAGCTGCTAGAAGTTAGCAGTGTGACAATAAAGAAAACTGATGTCAGGTTAACCAATTAACTGTCAGGATAACCCACAACGTTGGTCAGATTGGACATACTTGCCATTTTTACCAGAGTTTTAAACTTCCAGCAGAAGCTTACTATTTTGTTTTTCAGTAATGGGAATATGTGCACCAACTCTGGGAGTTGAAAATGTTTTGATTTGTAGTAGTTTTGTCATAAAGGAGTATTTTTAAAGAATTCTCTTTTTTGTCGATCATTGCAAAATAGCAATAATTTGGACAACTATAGTCTTGGCGTTCTATTTTTTTATACAGTATATGGAAATATTAGCTGTTTAATAGATATATGTAGATTTCTCCTCTGAGAAGTCTACACATGAGTGTGTTTTTTGTGTGGGTGGGTGTTGTGTACATTTGTTATAAAGAAATGAAAAAGTCTATGATAGTATTTTGAACAGAAACAACATATTGACTCATTAAATGAATATTTCTGATGCATTACAGGAAAGTACGAGATGCTACAGGGGTTGATATTAACATGCGTGTGGGCGTACATTCTGGAAATGTTCTATGTGGGGTTATTGGACTTCAAAAATGGCAGTATGATGTTTGGTCACATGATGTCACACTGGCCAATCATATGGAGGCAGGAGGTGTACCAGGGTGAGTAAAGTTAAATGGAAACGTATTGCTCTGATGCCTGTTTTATAAACTGATGCCTACACTTATTGATTTGTCTAATCGGTCACACTCTTATCAGTTGTAAATGATATCAATGAATCATAAAAAATATTACTGGAGAACCAATAACTGGCTTAATTCATTGCTAGGCGAGTTCACATAACATCAGTGACACTGGAACACCTAAACGGTGCTTATAAGGTTGAGGACGGGGATGGACAAGAGAGGGATCCTTACCTAAAGGAACACGGTGTCTTCACTTACCTTGTTATTAACCCAAAGGTATAGGTCTTCCATTGAGTAACAGGAATACTAGGCATACAAGAAAATGCTTTAAACTCACGTTACTTCCGTGTATGTTCAGGTGGAGCGTCGGAGCCCGCAGCATTATTATCGGCCCAGACACACTCTTGATGGAGCAAAAATGAGAGCCTCAGTCAGGATGACCCGGTACTTGGAGTCATGGGGAGCAGCCAAGCCCTTTGCTAACCTGCACCACAGAGACAGCATGACAAATGAGAATGGGAAGATTAGCACTTCTGTGTGTATATTTTATTTTAGACAAATAGTATTATTTATGTGATGAGCAGCACATTTGTTGGTGCCAACCTATGCTGTACCTCCTCTTGCTCTGTTTTAAGGATGTGCCGATGGGGCAATATCATTTCCAGAGGAGATCAGAGAGGTAAGCCGTCCTTTTTTTAATTAAACATTTATATTCCATTGCTCAATGAGACTACATTTTCACCAAAGGCCATATTGTCTAAAACTGTGTCAAGTTAAAAATATATTTTCCTCCTGGCTCTTTTTGTTCCCTATAAAGGACAAAGTCTCAGAAGAAACGGTTTGAAGAAGAATTCAATGAAAGGATGATCAGGACGTTTGATGGAATAAATTCACAAAAGTAACTTTTTTTTTTTTTTTTTTTTAAAACCTATTTGTGTTTAATACATTATAAACTGCCATAACATTTACAGGCAAAAACTGTCTATGAACTTTGCATCTTATATCCAGGGTTCCTACACTGTCTTGAAAAGCATTGAAATTGCTTTTATCATGTTCCAGGTCTGGATGACTATGAAAAAATAAAACTGAGTATGGAAAAATGCTTTCAAACGTTATTCCCCTTCCCATTTTCAAAAGGATCAAAATTGGACTTTCGAAAAACATAAGGCTTATTTTCAGTAATTTATACTGTATTTAAGTGACATCCTTTAACCTTGATTTGCTTCATCAGAAGTTGAGTGTAACATTTTAGCTGCCACTATTTTGAGTTTTGAACTCCAACACTTCAAAAATGGTCAAAATGAATTGCTTTTTTGGCCACTAAACCAGTAAATTATTGTAAATTAAGGTTTCAAACTAGACCTGTGCTGCTAAGATTTAGCATTATCTAAGAAGGTTCAGAAGCTAAACAAAGCTTTGGAACAACCATAAAATCTTCACTAACCAAGTTAAAGGTATCAAAGATCAAAAATTGCACTTTCAGGAATTAGTATTGATTTTTTTAAGTCCAACCATAATTGATTTCCAAAGGGAACCCTTTACCAAACTCCAGTCAGAAGTGAATTTCAGTATTTTAATTTTACAAATTTTGGAACATACATGACATTCTCCAGCTACATGAGGTCTACCATTGTTCTGCATTAGGAGGAACCCAGGGCCAACCGCAACAGCATATGGTCTCACAAGGGGTTTGAGGATCTCATCTCGGTGCGGCCCTCCAAAGAAATGCCACCCCACACCATTACTGACCCACTGCCAAACCGGTCCTGCTGAAGGATGTTGCAGGCTGCAGATCGCTCTCCACGGTGTCTCCAGACTCTGTCACATCTGTCACATGTGCTCAGTGTGAACCTGCTTTCACCTGTGAAGACCACAGGGCGCTAGTGGGAAAATTGCCAATCCTGGTGTTCTCAGGCAAATGCCAAGCGTCCTGCACGGTGTTGGGCTGTGAGCACAACCCCCATTTGTGGACGTCAGGCCCTCATACCATCCTCATGGAGTCGGTTTCCAACCGTTTGTGCAGACACATGCACATTTGTGGCCTGCTGGAGGTCATTTTGCAGGGCTCTGGCAGTGCTCCTCCTGTTCCTCCTTGCACAAAGGTGGAGGTAGCGGTCCTGCTGCTGGGTTGTTGCCCTCCTACGGCCTCCTCCACGTCTCCTGGTGTACTGGCCTGTCTTCTGGTAGCGCCTCCAGGCTCTGGACACTACACTGACATACACAGCAAACCTTCTTGCCACAGCTCGCATTGATGTGCCATCCTGGATGAGCTGCACTACCTGAGCCACTTGTGTGGGTTGTAGAGTCCGTCTCGTGCTACCATGAGTGTGAAAGCACCACCAACATTCAAAAGTGACCAAAACATCAGCCAGAAATCATAGGTACTGAGAAGTGGTCTGTGGTCCCCACCTGCAGAACCACTCCTTTATTGAGTGTGTCTTGCTAATCGCCAAAGATTTCCCCCTGTTGTCTATTCCATTTGCACAACAGGATGTGAAATTGATTATCAATCAGTGTTGCTTCCTAAGTGGACAGTTTGATTTCACAGAAGTTTGATTTACTTGGAGTTATATTGTGTTGTTTAAGTGTTCCCTTTATTTTTTTGAGCAGTGTATATTTTGAAGTACCTCTAAAGATGCTTTGTATGTTTTCAGAATGTTATCAAAATTGACAAAAATAAATCTTTAAATTATTA
Source organism: Girardinichthys multiradiatus (assembly GCF_021462225.1). Lineage (NCBI taxonomy): Eukaryota > Metazoa > Chordata > Actinopteri > Cyprinodontiformes > Goodeidae > Girardinichthys > Girardinichthys multiradiatus. Next base: position 11,299,320 of record NC_061796.1, read on the forward strand.
GTATAGGAAAAATATGGAAGTGTTTAATGGAAAATGTGTAGAAACCCTGAATATAGCAAATTATCCTTTATATTCTGTTTTAGTTTAAATTTGTCTTTGGTTTGTCTATGATGGTCCTTGATTTACATCCCTTCCAGGTTTTTCTGAATGCTTGACTGTATTTTGTTTGTTTTTTGTCTAGACAGTGGCTCAAGTCTGAAGACATTCAAAGAATATCACTGTTTTTTCACAATAGATCCTTGGAGAAAGAGGTAAGAGGATTTTTTAGGTAAAAAGAGAATCTGTCAATGCTTGAGATGAAGTACATTAATTATGCATTGTTGTTCACAAATTGTTCCTTTTTGTTGCTTTGCCTACACTTAGATTAAAATGTAATCTTATGCGTTATGTTGATTAGAATAATGGATGAGCACACAGTTGGAAAGCTTCTTAAGAAGATAGATCAGTTTAAAAAAACTGTTGTTGCCTTTTAAATTTTTTTTTGTTTTTTCAGTACAGAGCAACAACCTTGCCTGCCTTTAAATACTATGTCACCTGCGCCTGTTTGATCTTTTTCTGCATTTTTGTTGTGCAGATCTTGGTTCTGCCAAAGTGAGTGAGCTATAATTGTTTTTATGTTTTTTATAGCACACACACACACACACACACACACACACACACACACCCACACACACACACACACACACACACACACACACACACACACACAATAAAAAGTTTGTATTCTTTATTAGAGAGTTATTTTTTCTTTTTTCAGAACGCCTGTTTTAGGAATATCATTTGGAATGGCCTTTATTACCCTCTCCCTGATAATCTTCATATGTTTCATTGGACACTTCTTGGTGAGTGGTGCAGATATTTTTTCATCCAGGTACTGCCAATTGTCCAGTTTTATATTATATAAGTCAGTTTTTTGGTAAATGTTTTATTGATAAAGACCCATAAGCAAGAAAAGTCACAATTCTTAAATGATATCCAGGCAAATTCTGTTCACTCACCTTATCTTTGTCATTATCAAGCCCATTTGTTGCCTGTCTCAGTGTGACAGGTGTGAATGATTTTTGGACATCAGTAGCATTACTAATAATCTTATATTGCTATTTCTTTTAAACATTAAACACAATATGAGCCCATAGCCCACCTTATTTTTTTTATTTAACTGAGCTGGAGAAAACTGTGAGCTGTCGCACAGATTCCTCAGCAGATTTGATGCCTTTTGTTTTTGTGTGAGCTGTTTTCTAGCATGACAATCCTGGTTTTTTCTCCCCAGAATATTATTAAAATAATGAAACGGAGCAAGGTTTAGTTATTTTAGTGGGTTTATGTGCAGTAGCTATGAACTTTCTGTTCTTTTGCTTATGGTCCCCAGAAGCTGAATAAATCTTGGTTTGGAGAATCTTAGAAGTTATCATATGGGAGTGTTAGTCTGTTAAAGTATGCCAATACAAATTGTTTTCAGTGTTAATTACCAACTGGTTCAAAAGTGACATGGTGTTAGGAAAAAACACAACAATAAACCCATCACATAAAACTTAAAAAAATTGAAGGTAAAACTTATTTTTAATGGTGTAAATGTGCTCCTAAAGGGACTCAGTTGTAATTTGCTTCACTCCCTCTCAGTAGGATTTCTCACTGACATCACTCTCATTACTGTATACTGCAGGTTAGATGAAGTATTCAATTTTCCACCCAAAATCTGTGGCAGAGACTTTCCATTGCATTTCAGAAAAGCTTTCAGCAACTTAAGCAGCAAATTATTGACTTTAAATAATTTTGCAGATATACTCTTCATCTTGGTAACTTATGCTTCCTCAGAGACTTTCTGATCCAGTCACCTTAAATGCCTTTTCCCCTTTGTTATCGCAGGTGGTGTTTTTTTCTCACTCTCTATACTGGAGAGAAAAAAAAAACATAAAGCATGCCTCAGTGAGGTGGTTTTAAGGGTATGGGAGTTTTGAGGGGTTGACGTGTGTAAAACACAGATCTGATACCATATTATGTAACATGTGGCACCTCAATATGTTGTGCCTGAGGTGATGCAGTAGAATAAAATATTTTTATTTTATCACGCAGTTTTGGGCACCTCTGTCTTCAATTTCCGTGCCGTTGTCTCTCACTGAGCAAAGTAAACTTTTCCAGATTTTATGAGTGATATCACCTTAAGCTTTTATTATCACGTTTGAAATGTTTTTAAAAAAATGCGTTATATTCATTCTTCTCCCTCTACTTTTTATCATTATCATTATCATTATTATTATTATTATTATTATTACCACCTCCCACCTATTGCATGTGCAATTTAGTGTGCCATTTTGGGAATCTTTGAAGATCAGGCCCCTTGTCTTGGAAGGCCTTTGTAAGAGTATCTGTTTAGGTTTTAAGAACACATTTAGTCCATTTTTGTCAGCCCAGATTCTCAAGAAATGCCGAATAAAAGCAGCTCCCACTTTATGCGTATACACATTTTACAAATGGGCACCTTTCAAAATTATTTTTTTTCTCCATGTAAAATATTTTAAATGTGAACTTAAAATAGACTAATTAAATTAAGTCAATTAATGGGTATCTAAAAACCTTTGTCGCTGCTGATGCATTTAAAAATTGTCTGCTTTTAAGCATTTATGTCTGCTTCAGTGTATGAACTTATTTGAAATTCAATATATTTAACACTAATTGTCTTCAATCAATAATGAATACATTGTATTCTTATGTATGTGTATAATTTGCATTCTTTAGCTTGAAAAAATACAAGATGTTTGATCCAGTCATTTAATAAATGGTTGGATCAAACCCATCATGTATTTTAGGTGTGTTGCTTTAAGTCTTGTTTCTTTGATTTATATTGGGTCTTCTGTTTTTAGATTTAAAATCCTGCAGTGATCTCTTCTTGTATTTGTGTTTGTCTTTGTGTGTATACAGCACTGCAGTAAAAGTGCATCTACTTCTTGGATGTGGCTGCTGAGGTCATCAGTTATTATTGCCAACAAGCCTTGGCCCCGCATCACTCTCACCTTGACAACTACTGCTCTAATACTTGTAATGGCAGTCATCAACATGGTAAGCTTTTACGTGCAGGTACTGCTCTAAGAACCTGGTAAGACCTTGGAGACTTCCCACCTTATAAAGTGCATTTTGAAAACAGTGGCCGTTTTGTTACTGAAATAATATAAAAAGGTGAAGGAATTCACGATACTTTATGCAACATCATTTAAATTGTGTTGTTGTGGCTTTCGAAAATAAGCTGTGCCACAGTTGTACATATGCCTAAATAGCACACTTATTTTTGTTTCACTTTACCTGATAAAACATTTTCAAGTTTTTTTTTATACTTGTTTTTTCCATTTACAGTTATTACTATTATATTTTCTTTGCTCCTCCCCATATCAAACTTATTTGCACTTACTGATAAGATGACAAGTATATCAAGTTTTTATTTTATTTTTCAGATTAATGTAATGGGGGTTTATTTTAATGGAGAGTAAAGATGAACACATAAAGGCTCAGATAAAGGGGGAACGGTATCCTGAGGCTTGAGACGAGGCTGGCTCTGTGATAAAGCATGGTGTCAGGACCCTGGTTTAGCACCTCACACAAATCGATTCCAGAGATTATAATCGTGTTTTGCCTCTGACATGGCTCAGACGCTCAGGGCGGATGAACCAAATTATGTAGCCCTTGCTCAGTGGGACAGCAATCCTTGTTGTATCCTGCAGATTCCCTTTAATGGACATTATTGAATGGTTGTCACAATTGGCCTCTAACAACATTGTATTTTACTCATTCAAGTCTAATGCTGATTGGGTCATCTATACACACACTGACAAGCGAAGCAGCAGATTGAATGTTTTTTTCTAATTTGTCTGTTTTTACTTTTGAAATAAAGCAACAATATCTTTTAATGTTTGATTGTCTTCTAGTTCTTTTTGGAAGATGATATGACTCCTCCAGTTTTGCTTTTCAACTCATCTAATGAAACACTGCTTTACCCAAATGGGCAGCTTATAAACCTCTCTGGCAAGAACAATTATTACCTCCCTGTAAGTGTCGACAACTATTTCTGTAAGAATAATGACCATTTATTCTTGATTTTCTTTCTTGTTTTTATTATTTACTGATCCTAGATGTAATCACCCTCTCTGTCTGTCAAACCTCCTGTTCAGTATTTCATTTACAGTTGCATCCTGGCCCTGATCTCTTGCTCGGTGTTCCTGAGGATAAACTATGAGCTAAAGATGATTATAATGTTGACTGCAGTGGTGATCTACAACATTATTATTCTACATTCCCATGCCTCTCTGCTGGATGAATATAGCAGATTCCTGTATAAGACTGAAAGCCTTGACAGGTAGGTGGAAGGAATGTGTGTTAGGATATCATTAGCAGGCAAAAGAACAAACGTCCATCTGAAAATCTGTCTATTACACACCTTATTACGTGAGCCTCATTATGGAAAGAACCGGCTCTTGTGCAAGGTGTTGTGTTCTGTTAATCACTTAAGGTGAAACACCAGAAAAAGCAAATACTAAATATAATGGCAAATTTAAATTGGTTGAATGTCTTAGGTGTGTCACACAGCAGGTTAGAGACTGGAGGGTTTGAACACATCTAATAAATGAGAAGCTCTGGAAGTCTCATTGGCAAATTCAATTTAAGTACACCAGCTGGTTATCAAGTACAAGCTGGCAACTCTCTGGAATGATTAAATAGCAATTAGACCCACATGACATACTGCAGTCATTCATAATATGTGAATGTAACACTCTCATTTTGTTCACATGCATTTTACAGTCACAGTACAGCTAGCTCATCAGGAAATTGACTGCTTTAAAATGTTAGCAGAACAATTCACTACTTATGAATGAAAACAATTATTATGACAAAGTATCTTGGTGTGTCCATTGGATGAAAGGCGTAATAGTTGTTATACTTTGTCAGGTCAGGGTACATTACTTTAGCCATGATGCCACCACATTTCCATATTTAATGGAATCAAAGTTCAATGCTCCTTTTACAGTCTAGGGGTATCCCTAAGTTGTGAAATAATCATCTGCTGAATAATGCAATAAGTAGGTCAGACTGCAGTCAGTTGGAGCCATTTCAACCATTGGGCATGTCAATGAGAGGGAATCTTCATCAGTGCAGACATGGTGTATGCATAATGCATCTTGAGATTAGATTGTTTTACTATTGAATTAATGCTGCATCATTTGACTGACACTTTCATTGGTCATGTTGCATTGGAGAATATGTGCAGAATATACACAATCTCTTTTTTTTTTGCATGTGGCAGCTTGTTTTACAGTATCAGATTCATAAAAAGGCAGTGCTGCAGCATTATTTACTTGAGGAACAGTATTCTCATACTGAGGTGACTCGCACTCGTTATCATAAGTCATGACAATATTTAGAGATCATATTCTAACAAATTCCCACTGATATCAATGAGAAAATATTGAAATAAAAATAAAAACAATGCAGAATTAATCTTGCTTAAATGTGGTGCAAGCTTGAACAGAGTCCTATAATTTGTAAAATATGGCTTGAAATTACACTCTTAAAAAGCCAAACCAACAAAATCCTAAAGTGCAAGTTTTGGACTTTTCATGAGTGTTTGTGGCATTAGTGGTAAATACTGGTTTTCATCTGTGAGTTTCTCATACTAATGAAAGGATTTAAAACACATTAAAAAAGCCTTGGCCTCACTCCAGCTGAAATGATCTGAATTAACCATCATCTTTGTCATTGTGTCCTTGTCATGAGCTGAACAGCAGTTTTGTCTGCTATTCAGCTTATTTTTTGCCATTCATATTGTAAAGGAAATTAACTGAGTGGGCTATGCTCTTTTCTAGGATTTCCGGTTGAGCTGTGTCTTAGATTGTACCAATAAATTCTGAATCATACAAAATATGTTTGCGTTAATAAAGATGAAATAGTGGCGCATTTGAGCTTCATCAAAAGGGGCATTGCTTATAATGTCTGAGCGTGCTTATTGCGTCACTTGCTGAAACAGGTCCACACAAAATTCCCAATTGAGGTTAAATCCCAACAGAAGCCAAGCTTTTATTGTTTGTGCTAAATCTTCTATTAATTATGAAAATTTTTCTAATTGCTTTTGAGAAATAGCTGTACTCAATGCACCATGACAGTGTAACTCTGTCACTAGAATGCTAATAGTAAACAAGCTCTTGTCACAGCAAAGCAGGAGTGACAGTCTAGACTGAGTGACAGCTTACAATAAAACGGTCTGCTAACCATTCATGTTGCATGTGTCAGTGTTGATTTTGATCTGCGATTGTAATTAAATAGTCTTAATCTCATCAGTCTGTCTTTTTTCACCTTTTATCTTTTTTCATAAATTAGGTTTGTCATTATCTGTTAACTATCTTACAAACACATTATTTCTTTCTAATTTAAGACCAGGAGTTCTCAAGGATCTGAAGACGATGGGCTCTATCTCTCTCTTTATCTTCTTCATCACGCTGCTCGTGCTTGCCAGACAGGTAAGCTTTGATTTGATTGAAATTGATGTTGCATACTGCACATTTGATCCACACAGCTTTTGCACATATACCAAAATGTACCATCGTTATCCCTGCATTTTCTTCAGTTTCTCTTTCTTTATGCATCTACATTTGTTGCAGTCGGGAAGCATTCTTTCATTTTCTCTCATTTCCTCAATCTATTTTTCCTGCTCTGTGCTGTCTCGTCTGCCTATTCCAAATATAGCTTTTCCTCTAAAACTAACTTTCTGCATCACTCCATTGTTTTTCTTCAGACAATGTTTATTTAATTGTTCTTAATTGCCCACGTCTAACGTTGGCGAGGCCCCAGGTTTGGTTTTTATTACAGGACACGTAAATTAAGTCTTCTAGTTGATTACAGTCTCTGGGATGTTTTGTCATGATTGTTCAGCTTCTTCCAGAACATCACGCAAACAAATCACTGTCTGTATAAAACATGACTGAATCTGGAATTCAGTCACTAATCTCAGTAGATACCAATGGTCTTTTTCACAGTGCGCAACAGCTTTCTGTGGTAAATTTCTCAGTCAGGAAATCTGTAATAAACAAGTTGAATTGTGAAACTATACTAGTTTCACAATTCTTGAATTTTGAACCAGAGACAAAATTATGAGTGCTTTCTGTATATTCTGTAGAAGATTGATGGATGCTTGCATACTGTTTGGTACTAAATCTAAATACTAAATCTAATGCTGTGAGTTTGAGTTTCTGGTAGGGGATCCTAAATGTCTGAATGTCAGGACTTTAGCAATACTTCCTTTGGACCCTGTGCATTTTAAAGAAATGTTGGTTTCCCTAAGAAATATGCCATTACACTCCATCTGATTAATACTTTGGGAGGTTTTCACATTTTGTCATGTTGTTACCACAAACTTCAAAGTTTTTACTGGGATTTAATGTGATGGAATACCATTAAATTCTTGTGCAAATTCGCTTTTATCTGGGTCATGGCAACAACAACAGGCTTTAATCCGAGGCAACCAGACTGTTGTTCTGTTTTCTTTTCCTTTGAAATGTTTGGACACCTATTCATGAGTCTTTTTCAATTCTGACAGTTGGGTTTCTTCTCAGGATAACTTTCTCAAGATACAACATACTGGTGAATTTTGAACCTAACAACACTCTCAGACAAAAAACTGGTTCACCCCAAGGACAGAACACCCAAACCAAAGCTGAGTGATGTTGTGTAGACTATCCATGCTCTGACTTCTGCATCAGAGAAACCAAATAACAATTGCATAAACGCATGACATGGCACAGGAGAGCTGCTGGCTCTCCATTTTACAAGCTGAAAATCTCAAGTGGTGTTATGGAGAACCTGAGCTGAAGATGTTTCAAGTGTGGAGGATTTGACTACATACATAATTCCGGCCAAAAAATATCAGACCTGGTGTGTTCTGAAGCTTTGTACTCTATTGGAGTCTTTACACTCACCCTAAAAGCATTACAAAGAGGTTTTAAATGGATATCAGGCTATTCAAACAGAGCTGCATGTATTACTGTGTGACTTTGGTTTTTTATACACATGGATAACTGCAATTGTTTTTCTAATGGCAGAAATGTAGCTGTAGCTTTGTTTTTTTCTGTCTTCAGTGTCTATATTTGTCAGATTGTGTTTTTCTGTGCTTGATAGAAGCAAGCTTTACAGCTGTATCTTCAGTCTCTTCATCTCTGTGTCCTTTTGTAACAGAATGAATATTACTGTAGGTTGGACTTTCTCTGGAAGAACAAGTTTAAGAAAGAATGCGAAGAAATTGAAACAATGGAGAATCTCAACCGGGTTTTGCTTGAGAACGTCCTTCCTGCACATGTTGCAGAACACTTCTTGGCTCGCAACTGGAAAAATGAGGTTGGCATTTGTTTTCCAATTAGCACATTTTATCATTTGTGCGTAAAATAATAACGCTTAGTTTTAACAAATAGAGGTTATATACAAGTGCATCTCTAATATCAGTGAAAAGTACATTTATTTCAGTTATTTAATTTAGAAAGTGAATCTTAGATTCAAAAATAAAAAACAGAACTTTGAATTACGTCAATATTTGCTCCTGTTGTACAGACCTTTATAAATATAGACAATTGTTAGGAAATTTATTTAGTAAATATGGACAGTGTTTGTGCAACAGTAGAAAGGGTTGAATTAGTGAAAATATGCATAGTATTGATCTGGGCACTCTGTCAAGTGTTCATCACTTTTTACTAAAAATTTTTGTGATCTATACAAGCTAATATCAGCTTTTTTTCTTGCAGGATCTTTACCACCAGTCCTATGATGTGGTGTGTGTCATGTTTGCCTCTATCCCAGACTTTAAAGAGTTTTACACTGAATCTGACGTCAACAAGGAGGGATTAGAGTGTCTCAGGCTTCTCAATGAAATCATTGCTGACTTTGATGAGGTAATTTAGTAGTTTGTTAGAACATTTATAACATTTGCCTCATGAGTACAGCATTTTTAGCAGCATGTGATCAGATTTCTGACAATTATAAACAAAACAAAATTATTCTTCTAGGTTTGATTTTAAAATGTGTGCCTACATGTTTTGTATTTTATGTGCAGTTGCTTTCCAAACCTAAATTTAGTGGTGTCGAGAAGATAAAGACCATCGGCAGCACTTATATGGCAGCTACTGGACTTAACACACCGTCTGTGACTGAGTACACTACCCAGGTAGACTCATTGTTCAGACTTCTTTTTCATTCTTATGTTGTATACCTGACTGCCATTAAATATACTGCTGTTTAGTAGAAAGCATAGTGTAAGTAGTGTTTTCTTGCAGGAGCATGACAGACAGTACATGCACTTGGGAACCATGGTGGAGTTTGCTTTTGCCTTGGTGGGAAAGTTAGATGTCATCAACAAACACTCATTCAACGACTTTAAGCTCAGAGTTGGTAAGTCTCACTAAGAACTGAAACAAAGCACAATACTGCATGTATATAATTTAAGGTAAATACAGGAAAGTTAAGTTAAGTGTGTGTGGGGGGGGGTGGTGGTGGTGGAAAAGCTGCACAAGCATCAGGGTCAACAACATTGAGAGGACTATGATTGTGAAGTAATGCCCAATAGAGTTTTGAGGAAATTCCCAAGACATTAAATGCACCTGTAGACAATTATTTAAAAACCACGACAGATGGATATATCCAAGACATGGGCTACAGCTGTCACATTCCTCGTGCTAAGTCACTTGTGAACAAGAGACAACATCCTAAGTGTCTTACCAAGGCCTGAGGAGACAATGGACCAGGCTCCTTTTTAGATGAAAGCAAATTTTCAATCCCATAAGGAATATCAAGATCCCAACATCTAGAAGACTTTGTGTAATATTTAGATTAAGAGAAGTAAATTGGAATATATCACTCTGTGTAAGGAATGTTATGTATAATAACTGAGTTTTGCTTTCTGAACTGAGTTACTTTAACTTATTGTTGATTTATTAAAATGTGCTTAAGGGTTTTTCCTGTCCTGTTTCTAAAAGTGATGGTAACCTCAGAGCAATCTAATCATTTGTCAGACATGACAAGTTAAATGTCACACAACATTGGTGCTTCTGGTTCGAAATTGAAAGGCTTAGAGTTTTAAAAGTAGTCTTTTTCTTCTGCTCAACATAACATGTGTTCAAAGGAATCAGGTTCAATTTAAATGTGTGCTCCATTGCACCAAGTGGTAAATGTCAGTGAAATACTTTTTTTATCCCTTAGAACTCCTGCCCTGTCGAGATAATTACTGTCTCTGCAGCAACCATACACTAATGTCTGAAACACCACTGGTCTGAAAAAGTCATGGTCTTGGTAGGGAATCATAGTGGCATGTCCCAGCTCCCTGTGAGCAGTAGGAGTTAGTTTGTTCCCTCCAATATGACATTGCAGGTCTCAGCATGAGCTGCTCCATTAACTCAGCAGTGTGCAAGTGTGTGACTGGATGACTTTACATCCCTGCTGCTTCAAGACTGGACATAATACCCCCCATCAGGAAGGGATACTTGTCCTAAAACACTGGTCATATTTAAACCAATGGTTGTGTGCCTGATGTTGTAGCCTTTACATTTGTGTGTGCCTTCTATTTCCCAGGGGGATGTCTTTAATTTGTATGAGAAGCTCAAGCTGAGGGTCTAATGGTGTTGGGGATTAAGTGCTCTACTGTACTTTGTTTCAAATGTGATGAAGTCTTGTGAAAAGCTTTGTTTAATGTGGGAGCAGATAATTTTCTGACAAATGTTTCGTGCTGCTCTCGATGAATCAATAATACTACTGAAACAAGAAAATGATATCCAAAGTAAAAAGGACAAAATGTATGTTTTCTAGACCAGTGTTTTTCAACTATGGTCCTCAAGGCACAGTGCCCTGCATTTTTCTCTCTTTTAACACAACTGATTCAGATAATTGCGGTTCCGCAAAAGCCTGTTAAACAGCCATCAATTGAAAGGTGTGCAGAAGCAGAGAAACATCTAAAATATGCAAGGCAGTGTGCCTTAAGAACCATGGTTGAAAAACACTGTTCTAGACAATGCAACCTTCCTTAACACATAATTACAAAAAAATACAGCATATGTGACAATTAAGCTAATAAATATAAGAATTTGTTATGTATTAAAATACATAATTATAGTCTATTGGTGTTAATAATTTTTCCTGATAAATATAATAAATTAAGATGAAGTGCTGATATTGACCTGTTTTCCTTTATCAGGTATTAACCACGGTCCAGTGATTGCTGGAGTCATTGGAGCTCAAAAACCACAGTATGATATTTGGGGAAACACGGTAAATGTAGCCAGCAGAATGGAAAGCACTGGAGTCCTGGGGAAAATACAGGTGAGTGGCATGAACACGGCTTCCTTTTGTTTTTAATTCACATTTTTTGTCTAAAAGTCACCACACTTCCTCAGTTTTACACATAGTCAACAAACAGTCTTTACAAGACTATAAAATTAGGTACACATAAAGAACAATATGTGAGGCATTACTGCGTGTCATTATGATTAGCAAAGAAAAAATGCAAAAAAAGAAACTTGGCTAAATGTGAAACATTAAGCACATTTTATTGTTTCGATAGAAAATTAAGATTACTGATAAAATGTCATAGGTTTCCAGATTTCAGTGTATTCTTTAAATTAATTTTGTAAGGCCTTAATCTGAAACTAAACAAGAAATTATACACATTTCTACAGTGGTCAGGGAGGGATTGATTGATAAATCCTTCAGAAAGGAGGATTAAGAATCAAGTTTGTAAATACAATACTTATCCAGACCTGGAAAATAAACAACCCAATTACACAAATTTCCAGACTGACATACCACATCACCCTTATTTATTAGGGCTTCAGCAAATTTATATGTTTTAATTTATAATAAGATTTATGGTTTTAAGGCAGCTTTTGAATTTTTGTTTTTGAGTTAAGAGACATAAAATTTATTACAGTGTAGTGAGGGAAACCTCTTTAAAAGTTGAGGACGAAGAACATCATATGGAGAACATGAGGGCTTCAGATGAGCTACAATCTTCTGTAAAGAAAGCAAAGAAACTGGTTCAATCTTGTCAAAGAATGCATAGCAGAGAACAGGGGTCAACGGGTCGTGAACAGAATGGGAGATATGAGCTTTCAGATATGTTACTTTATCAATGAAAAAGTGTAGGAATATATAGCAAATTGTCAACTCGACACAGTCTGTAGAGAAAGACGGATTAACTCAAAAGATTTGAAATAAACACTGTTTGATTTTTATACATTTTGCCATAATAACCTGCTATTTTTCCTGGAAATGTCATTACTCTTAATGCACATGTTGATGTTTAAACATGGAGCATTGTGAATAAGTTAGAAGAAATTCTATGGTTCCTTCTCACTTACGGGATAAATAAATATGAAGCCAGTATTATTTGCAGTTGACTCAATAACAATTTGCAGATTTGGGTTTAGGGTTTATACAATGAATAATGCTGATTTGATCTTTAAATTACAGCAGATACAGTGCTATGCACAGGTATTAATACCCCTTAAGCTTTTTCATGAAACTCTGAAAAGAGGCAGACTCTGATACATCTAAATAAAATCCAATGCAATAAACTGCCTTTAAAGGTAATTTAAATAGTAAATAGCCAACCTGTTTTGTTTAATCTTATACAGCCGAGCCAGCTGTTTAGTAATGGCCTCAGAAGTTAGTTAGAGGTTTTGCATCGCAAAGGCCAAGGAAAAAACCAGACACGTTAGGGATAAAGTTGTAGAAAAGTTTAAATCAGGGTTTGATTATAAAACAATTTCACAATCTTTGAACATGTGACATGGCAGTGTTTACTGCAAACCCACAAGGACATGGCCATCCACCTAAACTGAAAGGCCAACCAAGAAGAGTATTGATTGGGGAAGTAAGTAAGGAGCTGCAGAGATCCACAACTCAGGAGGGATAATCTGTTAATGGGAAAACGTAATTGTGCATTCCATTTTACATGGCAAGGAGAAAGCCATTGTTGAAAGTAAGCTATAAGTCCTTCTGTTAGAGGTTTGTTTAGATCAAAGCATACTGATTTGACCCAACCAAAGTCCAGACCTAAATTTAACGGAGTATCTGTGGCTTGACTTTAAAACCAATGTTCCCAGAAGTGCAAATCTGGCAAAAACCTATCCCAAACAAACTTACGGTTGTAATTGCAGCTTAAAGTGGTTCTGAAATCTATTTAAGGGCCTGAATACAAATTTACATCACACTCTTAATTTTTTATTTTATTTTGAAAACGTAATGCTTCAACTACAGATTTATAGACTTTGTTGTGGTAGTCTGTAAAATTAAATACTATTAGGACAAAATACAAATTTGTAGTTGTAACATGACATCAATGTGAAAAATTTTTAAAGGCATCAATACTACTGCAATGCACTACAGGTCCTTCTCAAAATATTAGCATATTGTGGTAAAGTTCATTATTTTCCATAATGTCATGATGAAATTTAACATTCATATATTTTAGATTCATTGCACACTAACTGAAATATTTCAGGTCTTTTATTGTCTTAATACGGATGATTGTGGCATACAGCTCATGAAAACCCAAAATTCCTATCTCACAAAATTAGCATATTTCATCCGACCAATAAAAGAAAAGTGTTTTTAATACAAAAAACGTCAACCTTCAAATAATCATGTACAGTTATGCACTCAATACTTGGTCGGGAATCCTTTGGCAGAAATGACTGCTTCAATGCGGCGTGGCATGGAGGCAATCAGCCTGTGGCACTGCTGAGGTCTTATGGAGACCCAGGATGCTTCGATAGCGGCCTTTAGCTCATCCAGAGTGTTGGGTCTTGAGTCTCTCAACGTTCTCTTCACAATATCCCACAGACTCTCTATGGGGTTCAGGTCAGGAGAGTTGGCAGGCCAATTGAGCACAGTGATACCATGGTCAGTAAACCATTTACCAGTGGTTTTGGCACTGTGAGCAGGTGCCAGGTCGTGCTGAAAAATGAAATCTTCATCTCCATAAAGCTTTTCAGCAGATGGAAGCATGAAGTGCTCCAAAATCTCCTGATAGCTAGCTGCATTGACCCTGCCCTTGATAAAACACAGTGGACCAACACCAGCAGCTGACACGGCACCCCAGACCATCACTGACTGTGGGTACTTGACACTGGACTTCTGGCATTTTGGCATTTCCTTCTCCCCAGTCTTCCTCCAGACTCTGGCACCTTGATTTCTGAATGACATGCAGAATTTGCTTTGATCCGAAAAAAGTACTTTGGACCACTGAGCAACAGTCCAGTGCTGCTTCTCTGTAGCCCAGGTCAGGCGCTTCTGCCGCTGTTTCTGGTTCAAAAGTGGCTTGACCCGGGGAATGCGGCACCTGTAGCCCATTTCCTGCACACGCCTGTGCACGGTGGCTCTGGATGTTTCTACTCCAGACTCAGTCCACTGCTTCCGCAGGTCCCCCAAGGTCTGGAATCGGCCCTTCTCCACAATCTTCCTCAGGGTCCGGTCACCTCTTTTTTTTCAGAATCAGAATCAGAATCAGAAAAGCTTTTTTGCCAAGTACGTTTTTGGACATACAAGGAATTTGTTTTGGCGTAGTCGGTGCAATACAGTACAAATTAAACAGTATAAACATATCTACAATATAATATAAATATATGTGCACAGTTTTAAGTGAGTGAGAGTAAATATAGAGCAGTATAAGATGCAAGAGCAATACAACAGTGCAGGTGATCATTGTGCAAGTAAAGCAGTGCAAGTAAAGCAGGAGTCCAAGCTGAGCGTTAATGTAACTCATAGAGTTACAAGTTACAAATGTCCTGTCAGCAAAAAAAGGGGGGGTGTGGGGGAAAGGGACAGTGTCAGGGTGGTTTCCGGGCTTTGTTAACCAGGCTGGTGGCAGATGGGAAAAAACTGTTCTTGTGGCGTGAGGTTTTGGTCCGGATGGACCGCAGCCTCCTGCCAGAGGGGAGAGTCTCAAAGAGTCTGTGACCGGGGTGGGAGGGATCAGCCAGAATCTTCCCTGCCCGCTTCAGGGTCCTGGAGGTGTACAGTTCCTGGAGCGACAGTAGACTGCAGCCAATCACCTTCTCAGCAGACCGAATGACACGCTGCAGCCTGCCCTTATCCTTGGCTGTAGCAGCGGCGTACCAGATGGTGATGGAGGAGGTGAGGATGGACTCAATGATGGCTGTGTAGAAGTGCACCATCATAGTCTTTGGCAGGTTGAATTTCTTCAGCTGCCGCAGGAAGAACATCCTCTGCTGGGCTTTCTTGATGAGGGAGCTGATGTTTGGCTCCCACTTGAGATCCTGGGAGATGATGGTTCCCAGGAAGCGGAAAGATTCCACAGTGTCAATTGTGGAGTCACAGAGGGTGATGGGGGCAGGTGGTGCTGGGTTCTGCCTGAAGTTCACAACCATCTCCACTGTCTTTAGAGCGTTGAGCTCAAGGTTGTTCTGGCTGCACCAGTCCAACAGATGGTCCACCTCCCATCTGTACGCAGACTCATCACCATCAGAGATGAGTCCGATCAGGGTGGTGTCGTCCGCAAACTTCAGAAGCTTGACAGACTGGTGACTGGAGGTGCAGCTGTTGGTGTACAGGGAGAAGAGCAGAGGAGAGAGAACACAGCCTTGGGGGGAACCGGTGCTGATGGTCGTTGTGCAGCGTTTTCTGCCACACTTTTTCCTTCCCACAGACTTCCTACTGAGGTGCCTTGATACAGCACTCTGGGAACAGCCTATTCGTTCAGAAATTTCTTTCTGTGTCTTACCCTCTTGCTTGAGGGTGTCAATAGTGGCCTTCTGGACAGCAGTCAGGTCGGCAGTCTTACCCATGATTGGGGTTTTGAGTGATGAACCAGGCTGGGAGTTTTAAAGGCCTCAGGAATCTTTTGCAGGTGTTTAGAGTTAACTCGTTGATTCAGATGATTAGGTTCATAGCTCGTTTAGAGACCCTTTTAATTTACCACGGGACTACGCCTGTCTGAGGGTCGCTTTGCCATCAATCGGAATATTCCCTTCAGCGGCTGGGGCAGTCGCAGGCGGCCTGGACCGCCTTCGTCCCCCTAAGTGCAGACCGAATCGGGAAGCTGCTGCACGACGAACAGGTCTCCGCTCGGGACCGCACCTTCGCCGTCTGCTGGCCTCCTACCCACGATCCCTCCCTCCCCCTCTCCCACCCCTCTTCCTCCAGCCACCTGGTTGGTTGGCATGGTGGTGGCGGTGTGGGGTGGGGCGCCATCTCCGTCGAGCCCCGCATGTGCGGGCTCGGCTGCCGGTGGACTCTGTCTCCGTGCTGCCAGCGCTACGTGTGCGTCAGGTCCTCGGCGGAGGAGGGCCGCTCCAGCGGGGGATTGCAGGGGCTAAGGGAGGACCGGCCAGGCGGCTGGGTGATATGCTAATTTTACTTCATGCTTCCATCTGCTGAAAAGCTTTATGGAGATGAAGATTTCATTTTTCAGCACGACCTGGCACCTGCTCACAGTGCCAAAACCACTGGTAAATGGTTTACTGACCATGGTATCACTGTGCTCAATTGGCCTGCCAACTCTCCTGACCTGAACCCCATAGAGAATCTGTGGGCTATTGTGAAGAGAACGTTGAGAGACTCAAGACCCAACACTCTGGATGAGCTAAAGGCCGCTATCGAAGCATCCTGGGCCTCCATAAGACCTCAGCAGTGCCACAGGCTGATTGCCTCCATGCCACGCCGCATTGAAGCAGTCATTTCTGCAAAAGGATTCCCGACCAAGTATTGAGTGCATAACTGTACATGATTATTTGAAGGTTGACGTTTTTTGTATTAAAAACACTTTTCTTTTATTGGTCGGATGAAATATGCTAGTTTTGTGAGATAGGAATTTTGGGTTTTCATGAGCTGTATGCAAAAATCATCCGTATTAAGACAATAAAAGACCTGAAATATTTCAGTTAGTGTGCAATGAATCTAAAATATATGAATGTTAAATTTTCATCATGACATTATGGAAAATAATGAACTTTATCACAATATGCTAATATTTTGAGAAGGAACTGTATATGCTGTAATGCATAGAAACATGTCAAGAAGAGTCCATGACTGAATAGTGAAAGGGAAGCAGAATTTTCTGTTTTTATCTGGAGGAATATAATCCAGTCATGTAAAATAATCAAATGGGGCTTGACACATATGCTTTTCCCTCTAGGTGACGGAGGAGACAAGTCGCATCCTTCATAATCTGGGCTACATGTGCTCTTGTAGAGGGATCATCAATGTCAAGGGCAAAGGAGAGCTCAAGACCTTCTTTGTGCACACAGAGATGACACGATCACTGTCCCAAGGGAATATTATGCTGTAAGACTGGTTCAGAGTATCTGCATATATATATAACTATTGACATCTCAGAGCTTTTGTAATAAAAACAAATGCGACTCAGGAAGAAATCTGAATGACAAAGGGGAAAAACACAGATGCCATAGATCACATCTAGTATTCATTTAGTCACTTCTGTAACTGTGTACGGTGCAAAAAGCAAAAGCTTTTGTACAGCTAAAAGGATGTAAACATTACAATTTTAATGCAATTTGAATGTTAAAGCCCAAAAGACCAAGGCGTTGTGATATTCTGGCTTAATGAAAAGAAAGAAGAGATTCAGAAGTTCCAATTCAGTAATTGCTTAGCTCTGGGATGCTTGTTGCGGTCACTGGCAAGAAACCCCTGCTTTGATGCCAGCTGCACTACAGCAGGTCTCTCTTTTCAGGAAGCAGTACACTTTGGTTGCAGAATAATGTGCGTGGAAAAAGCCAAAGCATTTTTACAAAAATGTATCAACAGAATTTCCAAAAGACTAATAGCACCACAAACACAGCTTGTTGCTGGTGTTATGAATGTAAGGAAGTCTGTGTTCCTCTTACAAGTATTTTAAACATTTCAAAACATCAAGCATTAAAATATATCCAGAATGAAAATCAGAAACCTGCTTTTGCAAAGGTTTCTTGAAATTGAAAAAGGCAACATGGTTTACAATGTATACTTCAGAAATCTGTTAAAACCATAAAGTCTTGGATTTATTCTTCAGACAGTCCAGAACATCTGGAATGGCACGTTTGGAAAAAAGTCCAGACTGTCATCACATGTCTGCATTATCTGAACTGTGTTTGTTGACTCCTGCTGAAAGCAGGGAATTTGGGGCCAGATGCATAACAGCAAAAAATAATTAAAATCTACACAGAAATCTAGATATTTTATTGCTTTTACCCTTGAAGTTCATTAATGTGGTTGAGATATTAATTCACACGAATAATGAAAATTAAAAAAGGCAAGTACTTTTAGAAACCAAACTAATTGGATTGTTTTAATACAGACACGTTTATGCACTTGGCCTCTGCTGCTTAAGAAAAATGATCTCAGTGTACATATTTTAGTTTTGAGTAGTTAAAGCCTGATTTATGTACAGAGAAGATTTAGTGGGTTTGTTTTGTATGGAAAAACAAAACATTCTTAAAAAAGTGGTTACATTTTTTTTATGCTTTTGGTTTTTTGAAAAATCTTCAATAAAATTTCTATGTAATTTAGTTAATCTAAGCTTGTATTTGCCTGTAGTCTTCTTAGAAAATATCCTCAACTAGATAGAATTGTGCTGCATTTAAACGCAATGGCAGGATAGTGAAAATAGTCACAGCTTCCTGTACCTAAACATTTTGTTTACTTAAAGCAAGCTTGGGAGCAGGTTGGTGACGTCAACATAAGCCCTCCCTGGTCCGCTTCGTGAATGTGGTTAACACTTGACAACAGTGTCTCCGATCCGCATACATGTGTCTAGATTCATCAGGGCCAGAACTAAATCAATTCTGGGAAGCTGAAAAACATGTGATGTGTTTATTTAGGGTTCAAATGGAAATGTCAATATAATCTCAAATGGAGACAGCCAGAGTAAGCACATTAAAGATGACATTTCACCCTTCTGACAACATAAACAGAAATTATGAGTTGTGTAACCAGTATGGAAGACATACCCCCAGCTAAAAACAAAAAGTATCTTAAAATCAGACATGTCATCACTCCACATTCACATCTAATCCTCTATCACTGCAGAAGCAGCTGTCGCTGCCTCTTTTCACTTTATGGAAACAAAGAACAAGGACATTTTTTTTTTTTTTTTTACATGTATCAAATACAGTTTAGACATTGGGTTGAATAGACTCATGGCTTTATTTTAAGATGACTTCTAATCCTACACACAGCAATATTCAGTCTCCATCTCATGTCCTCTTAATGGAAGCTTAAAGGGAATTTGGAAATAATTTGTTTTCCACATACCTAATAACTTTTTTTTCACCTTATTTTATACAGGTTAATCCTATTGAGACATGGGGTGTCTCGTGATATGTTGTGTGTCAACAATTATTTCACATCGCAGAGCAGAGCCACACCCCTGAGGATCCAGTACTCTGGAGGAAGGGACGTTTTCAGGTCCACAGCTGCGATGTAATTCATATCTGTCCTTATTGGCTTCTTGTAAATTGGACAGGAATAGAGGCGTGAATCCTTCACACCTGCAACATAGCGCAGGAAAAAACAACAATTTAACAGTTTTCTGGAAACAGGACAGCAGCTGGTAAAAGTGTTTTTAATTAAACATTGTTAAAGTGGAACTTCCTCAAGTTTCTGAAATATTTACACCATTCTGGTGTCACAGAGACAACCAGCTGTGTTTAACACCACATCTTTTATTATGAAGACTAATCAGCAAAATAACTCAAATTAGGACAATTTGAGTTATTCTTACATCAGTTTGTTTTCAGCCGTAATAAGCTGCTGGAAGTTGCCTTGAGTGGCCTTAATCAAATCAAAAGGAAAAGTCCTTTTCTCAAGTAAACAATCAAATCTTTCAAGTGAGCTTTCATTGATGATGCAATTGCGCATTAAAATAGGCTGACGAGTAGTTCAGTGTCCAGGACTCTTGTACTCTGAACACATACTCAGTCTCTTACAGCCTCTTGTCACCAGAAACATCCCTGATCAGTCATTGTTCTAACAGGAACCAGCCTCATTCTGAGAAAATGGGACAATGTGTCAACAAACTCGGTTTTGTGTGTCACTGGAATTTAATTGATTGAAAAAGCAGTGATGTCAGCAGGTTTCCAAGGAGAAAACAAATGTATGCCTGCTGCCTGCCTCAATATACATTAGTCAGGCACAACATTAAAACCACCAGCAACATCAGATCTTTGTAGATTTGACAAACATTAGAAGATGTTGTAGTAGTGTATAAAAGCCAAAAATATGGCCAGATTTTGATATAAAATTTTACATATAACCTAACATATTTAGGTAAAGCACCTCATGAAACCTGATGTAGGTTATTTTAGGCCAAGGTTCTCCTGATGCTTCTTGGCACAGAAACTGTTAACTTTAAGAAAATTAATAAGATATCCAAAGCCCTATGCTGTTTTCAGTTCTTCTTTGTTATTTAATGTTTTATGCAATTTGTAAAACGTAAATTACCTTGGAAAAGTATTTTATTGAGATCTTATGTGAATAACCAGCACAAAGTTGGAGAAAATTGTAAACAGGAAAGAAAATAAGGCATGGTTTTGATTAGTTTTTTGTTATTCCTGTGATAGCCTCAGAGGTTGACCAGAGAATATTATTAAATGAACAGACAGCATCACAAAGGCAAAAGAACACACCACACAGGTCAAGGATAAAGATGTGAAAACAGGCGTTTCCATTAAACTGACAGGTCGGATAAAAAGAGCAATAATCAAAGAGACAGCCAAGGATCTAATGGTAATTCAGACATCCATATCCCAGGTGGGACAATCTGTTGTCAGGACAACTGTTAAATGTGTGTTCCCAAAATCTGGCCTTTTTGACAGACTGGGAAAACGAAAGCCATGAGAAGTCCTCTGCAGTTTTCCACAAGCCATGTAGGGAACACAGAAAGCATCTGGAAGAAAGGTGCGCTGTCTAGAAGTTGATGCTTGCAAAGTACTGTATGGAAAAAAAAGATACATTTAATCCTGGGCACACTATCTCCATGGTGAACCATGGTCATGGCAGCATCATGCTGTGGGGTTGATTTTCTTTAGCAGAGACAATAAAGCTGTTCAGAGTTGATGGGAACATGGATGGAGTTACATACAGGAATCACTGGAAGAAAATCAAAAGGCTGTACATTTGAAACTGGAGCAGAGGCTTGCCTTCCAACAGGACAACAATCCTAAATATAAATATAACCAGGGCTACAACTGAATAGTTTATTTCAAAGCATATCAAGTATTAGAATGGTCCAATCAAATACCATGTCTAAATCACATCCATAATACTTACACTACCGGTCAAAAGTTTAGAACCACTTTCTCATTTAATGGTCTTCTTTATGTTTATGACTATTTCCATTGTACATTCTCATTGAAGGCATCAAAACTGTTTATGAACACATATAGATTTATGTAGCAAATGAAAAATTGTGAAAGAACTTTAATTATGTTTTATATTTTAGATTGCTTAAAGTAGCCGCCCTTTGCTGTGATGACTGAAATATTAACCTCTGGCCGTCTCTCAATGAACCTCTGGGAAGTTCCTTCAAGACTCTTTGGAAAACCATTTCAGGTGACCACCTCATGAAGCTCATGGAGAGAATATCAAGAGAGGAAAAAATTAAAGCAAAGGGTGGATATTTTGTAAAAATCTAAAATGTAAAAATGTTTAGTTATTTCACACTTTTTGTTTACTACATAATTCCATTTGTGTTCATTCATAGTTTTGTTGCCTTTGGTGAGAATCTACAATTTAAATAGACATGAAAAAAAGAGACTCATTAAGTGAGAAAGTGTATTTAAAACTTTTGACCGGTAGTATGGATCTAACATCATTATAAAAAAATAACTATATATTGAAGTTTATAGTTGGATCATGGCAAAGTTTTCTTCTTTTAATCCTACCCAGCAACATCATCAAGAAACACGGCCTTAATGTTATGAGACAGAATTATGTTATGATTACATTTTAGTTACTCGGAGAAGAAGTGAAATCCTCCTAAATCAACGTTAAATCCTCTTGTGATCACTACACATTCTGCACAATTTGCAAGCCGACTGGTAGCATGTCATGACACTGTAAAGTTACAGCCCTCCTGCACAGCATGCGGTCAGCTTGCCTGTTAAGTAACAGTGCTTAGGTCGCTAATATCGGTGTGAAAGTTAGGAACAAGTCTACCAGCAGGTTATTGTATGACCAGTATTGATCATCTTTCAGTGGCTGTAATGTTGCTATAGATCAGTACATCTGGCCTCATCTAGCACAAATATTCCCTAAAATCATAAACGACATTAATTCTGCTTGACATTTAAACGTTGAATGTATTCACTAAATGTGTGGGATGAACACCATGAGGAGTGAGACTTTAAGATCCTCTTAAGGGAGGATTAAAGCTTATGCACAAACACCCCCCAGCTTTTTTTTTTCTTTCTCGGAAACATTACCATTATTCTCGGCGTACATCCTGATCACAGGCATCGTCTCAAAGAGGACTTTGGGCTTGGAGTCGACAAGTTTGCAGCTGCGGCGGTCCCAGCCAGCCCCTTCCAGGTAAAGCCCATAAACATACACTCCCTCTGCAGGTGGTTGTGAGATGTCATCCTTCATCCACCTGGTCACCTCGTTACACAGCACCATGCGGTCCAGGGCCCAGCCTTTGTTGGCACGAGTAATCTCCTGGGAGCACATTTACAAATCTCCAGGTTAGGGTCACAATGTTACCACTACAACACTGCAATACATAAAGGGGGTATTTTACATTGACTTTTTGAAAATGAATTAACAGTATAAAATCACCTTTAATCTCGATGGGGAAAAATGACCCAGCTTCTTTCATCAATTGTCTACACAAAGTGATCAACTATGCACGTACTTTGTGTTGCCACTCTAATTCAAGCTGACATTCCTAAGAAGCCAGAAAAGGAGCTCTGGTAGCTGTTTTCAGGAGACCACATTAGTTCTTCAAATTTTCTCCGAATAAAATGTGGACTGCTCCACCATCAATATTTCCCGTCTCCAAAGACCTGGGATTTTTTTTTGGTGCAGAATGAAAAAAAAATCTGAAACCTGACACACATACTAAATGACTCCGTCTCCCACTGCAGCCCTTAAAGAGCAAATCAAATTGATGTATGATCTCTTAAATCACATCTCAAAGTTCTCTAGTTTATTTACATGCTGGTGAAACTTTAGCGATTTGTCATTATGAAACTCTGTTTTGTGAATTGAATGTCTCTCTGTTCAATACAGTTCAATAGCAGTTTGTACCATCTTCACTGCTCCAGTCTATCCAATGGATGTCTGGACAGAGTCAATGAACTAAACACATTCTTCAATAGGTTCAGTTCAGAAACAAGCTCAGCATCTTCCGCTCCTTCTCACAGCCAAACCGATATCCCACACACCTTTGACCCACACCTTTCCTGTTGAACCTCAAATGTTTTGTCTTCCACCTCAGCCATGGACCGTTCTGTTTCTACATGTTTGCCTTCAACCAAATCAGAAGATACTAATGCTCCCTTTGCCTACCCCTTCCACCTGTGTGTGTCAAGAAGTCAGGCGAAGAGACAATTGGAAAGACTGAACCTGAATGAGGCTGCAGGTCCAGTTTGTGTCAGCCGTAGAGTCCTGAAGGACTGTGGAGAGCAGCTCTGTAGGATTCTGCAGCACCTCTTTAACCATAGCCTGGCACAGACAAAGGTTCCAGTTTTGTGAAAGATCTACTGTCTTGTTCCGGTATCACAGAAAACTCACCTATTAGTCTTAAATAACTATAGAACCTGACATCCAAAATCATGAAGATCCTAGAGAGACTCCTGTTGGCCCACCCAAATAAGCAAACATGCAACTTTCAGGACCCCCTTCAGTTTGCTTATCACTGTGGAGTTGGAGTTAAAAATGCCATCTTACACCTGCTTCAACAAACCAACTGTCATGGACAAAACCAGCAGCACAGTGAGGATCATGTTCTTTGATTTCTCCAGTGCATTTAACACAATTCAACCCGATTTGCTTTGTCAGAAACTCCAGAAGACTCAAGTACAAGACAGACTCTTGTCATCTAAAGAAATACTCGCAGTCATGAGGTGTATCAGAGATAGACAACAGGATGGAGTACAGGAAGGTGGTGGACCGCTTTGTGGCATGGTGTAGAAACCAACATCTCATCTTAAACGTGAATAAAACAAAGGAGATGATTGTAGATTTTGAGAGAATCAGGAATAGGCCAAGCACTATTTCCATCATGGGAGAGGTATAGGTGGTGGAGGAATATAAATACCTCTGTGTTCACGTGGACAACAGACTGGGGTAAAGATGCAACTGTAAAGCCGTCTACAAGATGGGACTGAGCAGACTGTTGTTGTACTATTGTTTGTTTCAGCCTTGTGCTTGGCACACCCAGTGGGCCTTGGCCACAAGGCCTCAGGGAACAGGGCTAAAGATGAATGGACTGCATGTCAGTGCTTGTCCATGCAGAACTCAATAATCAGGATTTTTATATTGTACTCTAAAGTTAATGGGAAGCTTTTTACCTAGTCTATGCACTTATGTAAGACTTGCAGCTTTGAAAACTCAGGATGCATAAAATAGATCAATAATTGAATATCAGCTACACACCAGTGATAAGAAATGTCTTTGAAGGGCTCAAAATGTGCTGAAAAGGGAGCATGTACAACACAGAAGGGTAAGGCACACCAGTACGGAGTTGAATCAAAGACCTGTTATTTCAAATTGCTACAAGAAAGGATCGGGTTTATAGATCTAAGGAAACACACTTCAAAGCAGATCCTGTTGCACCAAAAGAAAAGCCCAGCCCTAGGAATGATCCGACGGTCACATGTACCAAAGTCTGAGGTCAGGTCCTGTAGGACCTCCATCTCCTTCCATCAGAATGTAATTCGTTACTCTGAGAAAAGTTGTTTTGGTTGAATGAGTTAAATTAATCAAGAATGCCAATTTCATTCAGAGCAGCAGTAAGCAGCTTAGATGGAACCTTCTCAAAAATGATAGCAAAAAATACAAAACACCGAAGCTAATCATTTTCTATACCTACATTTTTTGCAGATGGTCAATTCAATTTAATTCAAAAATACTTTATTAATCCCAAAGGGAAATTAAATGTTGTTATAGCTCATATTATGAAGGTTTCCTCAAAGAGCCGTTGTAGATGCTGATGGCTGTGGGCAGGAAGGATCTCCTGTAGCGCTCCGTCTTACAGCAGATCTGAAGAAGCTTCTGACTGAAGACACTGTTGTTGTAGGATAGTCTCATGAAGAGGATGCTCAGGGTTCTCCATAATGTTCTTCATTTTATGAAGAATCCTTCTTTAGGATTCAACATTCAACATCCTAATACAGCGTGTGTTGGAGAATAAAAAATTGTAATAACTGAGAAACTGAAGGAAGCTTGCTCCAAAGCCAATGCTTGATATGTCTGTTCTGGGCCCTTTTTGAAACATGTGGCAACATGGCAGATTTAATGTAACACAACAACTGCAGATTAAAACAGAATCATTTTTAAAGATGAACGACTCTTGCTGCCAGGTGTATCAGTAACATTCTTTAAAATCACCTCAGCTTTTCAGCTCTTTCAATTCAGCTGTGTTAATCTAATCCTTTTTTTTAAATCCAAAATTCATTGCTTTTTATTTAATCTTAACTTTCATGTTTTCCATGCAGTGTTAGAGTATAATTTCTAATCTCACATTTTTATGTGGAACTGTTATATTGATGGACCATTTTGGAAAAAAATACTAATGTCTCCTATCAACAGGGGGACAACACTTTGGATTTAGTTCAAGTATAGTTAAACATTGAACATTTGTGTCCCCCATATCCATTTGCCCCACATTAAGATAAATAGGAGTTCATACATACTTGTCAGTGTTTGTGTGTGTAGCAGTACATACAGGGGTTGGACAATAAAACTGAAACACCTGGTTTTAGACCACAATAATTTATTAGTATGGTGTAGGGCCTCCTTTTGCAACCAATACAGCATCAATTCGTCTTGGGAATGACATATACAAGTCCTGCACAGTGGTCAGAGGGATTTTAAGCAATTCCTCTTGCAGGATAGTGGCCAGGTCACTACGTGATACTGGTGGAGGAAAACATTTCCTGACTCGCTCCTCCAAAACACCACAAAGTGGCTCAATAATATTTAGATCTGGTGACTGTGCAGGCCATGGGAGATGTTCAACTTCACTTTCAAACCAATCTTTCACCAGTCTTGCTGTGTGTATTGGTGCATTGTCATCCTGATACACGGCACCACCTTCAGGATACAATGTTTGAACTATTGGATGCACATGGTGCTCAAGAATGGTTTGGTAGTCCTTGGCAGTGACGCGCCCATCTAGCACAAGTATTGGGCCAAGGGAATGCCATGATATGGCAGCCCAAACTATCACTGATCCACCCCCATGCTTCACTCTGGGCATGCAACAGTCTGGGTGGTTCGCTCCTTTGGGGCTTCTCCACACCGTAACTCTCCCGGATGTGGGGAAAACAGTAAAGGTGGACTCATCAGAGAACAATACATGTTTCAAATTGTCCACAGCCCAAGATTTGCGCTCCTTGCACCATTGAAACCGACGTTTGGCATTGGCATGAGTGACCAAAGGTTTGGCTATAGCAGCCCGGCCGTGTATATTGACCCTGTGGAGCTCCCGACGGACAGTTCTGTTGGAAACAGGAGAGTTGAGGTGCGCATTTAATTCTGCCGTGATTTGGGCAGCCGTGGTTTTATGTTTTTTGGATACAATCCGGGTTAGCACCCGAACATCCCTTTCAGACAGCTTCCTCTTGCGTCCACAGTTAATCCTGTTGGATGTGGTTCGTCCTTCTTGGTGGTATGCTGACATTACCCTGGATACCGTGGCTCTTGATACATCACAAAGACTTGCTGTCTTGGTCACAGATGCACCAGCAAGACGTGCACCAACAATTTGTCCTCTTTTGAACTCTGGTATGTCACACATAATATTGTGTGCATTTCAATATTTTGAGCAAAACTGTGCTCTTACCCTGCTAATTGAACCTTCACACTCTGCTCTTACTGGTGCAATGTGCAATCAATGAAGACTGGCTACCAGGCTGGTCCAATTTAGCCATGAAACCTCCCACACTAAAATGACAGGTGTTTCAGTTTCATTGTCCAACCCCTGAATGTTTGTGTGTTGTTGTGGATGTGTGCCTGCTTCTCCCTCTGTGCACCATCTGGTCTCCTCCCCGGCAGAGGGTAAATAGGTGGGCAGCCTGATGCCATGTGTACCTGTCTCATCGCTGTCAGGAAACCCTGTGGGTTAAAGAATCCTGTCATCCAGAAGCAGTTGGGTCGCCCCTCAAAGATCCAAGCCTGGAACTGGCGGTTACGTTCAAGCAGCTCTGTGAACCAGAACCCTAGAGTGCTGGAGGCCCACGATGCCTGCAAGGAAACCAAACACAAGTAACAACATAAGGAAAATATTCTGATGTTATATTGAATACGGCCACCCAGGGGAATCATATGGCCTAAAAAAAATTGGTGACCAACAAGGCAAAACAAAACCTCTGCAAGTCGAAAACTATCACAGCCAGGAAGCCACTGAAGTTCAAAAAATACTTCAATAAATCATTTCAGAACGTCAATAGATATTAGCACATTTGTGAGAGCATATTTTGAATGGCAGCTGAATTGTTTAAAATTAATATATGGTGATATTCAAGTCTCCAACCTTTTAAAAATTTTTTTTCTTCATTTATGTTGAATATAAAAATTAATTGGCCTATTTTGCAGGAGGAAAAAGAAACATAAGTGGCTTCATCATGAGTTGAAAGCAGAAATTAGAGTTGGACTGATGAGATGCTGCTCTCTTAATAAAGTAAGGTAAGGTAAGTTTATATAGTGCTTTTCAGTAACGAGACACTCAAAGTGCTGTACATACAATTACAATACAATCACTAAGAAAATAAACACAGATACAGACACAGAAAAACAAATCAAATGATACTACAATCCTTCTAAGAAATCTAAAAATCTATGAATCCTTCTGAGAAATCTAATAGTCTCATCATTCCACTGAATTCTTACTAGGGAAGCTGAGTCACTGGTACAAAACAGCTTTAATCCACATTTTCAGGTGCTAATAATATATATTTTTTACTGGTACTGAAGTTGAATTAAGTAATAAAAGTCCATTGTAGCCTAATTAAGAAAACTGGGTCATTGGTGTAAGAGCAGCTAAAGTCCAAATTACTTAATAATATTTGGTTTTCGCTGGTAATCCTTCTCATAAAACTAAAAATTAATGAAAAAGTAATGAAATACTAATAATAATTGGCTTTTGCTGGTAATCCTTCTGAGAAATCTGAAAATCTATGAAAATTAATGAAATCACACATTTAGGTAAAGTAAGATGGGAGGAAAAATAATTATATTTCAGACTCAAAATTCTAAGTAATGCTCTCAAAAACAGATAAAAGGACAAGAAACAATGGCACTGAATTTGCTGATAACATCTTTATACAGTGTAACATAACTCAAGTGTTTTTTCGTTAGAACAATGGGACAGTATCTGTAGTTAAATGATGACAACAGACATTAAAAATAATCATTCTGCTGTGATTAAACTAAGTACAGAACAAAACTACAAGCAACAAGCCCAATAAAGTTGCTGCCTAAAGTATTCATAACCCTTAACATTTTCATATTTAGTATATTCATAACCACATAATTTAATGTATATTTTATGTTACACAACACAACACAATCATATCATTTTGAAGTGTAGGGAAAATAGATGCTTTTAAATTTTTTTCTTTTTCCTAATAAAAATCTAAAAATTGTAGATTAGGTTTGAGTCCATGTCCCTTTAATAATGCTTAAGAAAAGTCAGTGCAACAACAGCATCTGTCTGTATATAATTTAATCACAATGCACTATATAAGTGGGATTATTTTGGATGTGTGGTGCTGCATAGGTGTAAACAATTACAACTAAATCCCCTTATATTTAAACACTCAAATAATAAATACAAAAACACAACAGCTATTTCTATTGTTTTTTTAAACCAATTTTAAAACCCATTTTTCTAACGAAAAAATTGTCACACCCACTACAACAGGAAGTTACAACCATTTATGAATGTTAGCGTCACATCCTTTACGGCACCATATGAAGCATGCCACTCTATGCCTGTAATTAGATAAGTATTTTACAGACATCAAAGAACAGACAAAACAAATGTAGTGAGCATGTCCGCTACAAAGATGATCTATACAGCAAACCTGGTTGAACTCAAACGCAGTGAATGCACGTAGGGAGGATGGACATCTCTCTACCAACCAAAGACAGTCCCTTTGCCGAAAACCCTTTTAAACCCAGGGTTATGGGAAAAATATAAAGGGAAGGAACACGTCAAACCTATGGAAAGAAGACTCGAACTGTTCACGCCATAGGTAGGACATATTACTTAAGCAGGGTGTAAACAGCCAGACCTATGGAGCAACTGTTTATGAGGTAAGAAAATTCTTTCTTTTACTGTATGTTTTACTAGTACGGGCCTTCTGCCAGTACAAAACATCTGCTGATGTCTGTAAAATGTTTTGATAGCTATATTGCTGTAGATAAACCCTCATGAGTAAAACTGGGATTGATTATGTGGAGAAATGTTGGAGGGGTAAGATGGCTAAGCTAAAGCTGGCAAATCTTGTGACAGTGATTTGGAGGAACATGTGTGCCAGTGCACATATGAGTAACAATGTTGGTTAGCAACTACAATGTCTATTTGAGTGCTGACAAATCTGTAATGTTTTGAATGACACTTTTTGTCACCAGCTTCATTTGCCATTGGGCCCAATCAAAAATAGAATGTTTAAATCCTTCCATAGAGTTCTAATTTGTGACGTCTCTGCACTTCTCTCGACAAGACTTCTGATTTCCTTCTCATCTGGCAAATCATCCTGTATATACTCTATATCTTCACTTTATTTTTATTTTTCTATTGCTACCTTTCTCTTGGGTAAACACTTCGTTATGGACAATGCCAGAGATAGGCGTTGCCAAAGTTCAGCAACTTTACTCAGCATACTTGGCTGGTTTGTGATGTTTTTTCTAATGCTTTTTACATATTTCATGACAATGAAAAAAAAAATATTGAGCTAAAACCCAAAACACAACAGTTTAAGGGACAGTGGTGTTGATTTAAACTCAGGAAAACAGACCTTCTTCCAGCGTGCAGGAATGCGAGCATCATACATGCAGTCCAGAGCATCTCGCAGGTTCTCGCTCATAATTATAGTTCCGTCAATGGCCAGCTTGAGGTCCATCAGAGTGTTTCGAACCAGAGCTATGACCCGCTGCATTTGATCGATCTCCTGGCGAAGGAAGATGTTCATGGGCTGAAAGGCGCCCATTTTCTGAAGACGTTCTCTTACCTGATATAAAATGAACACATTTATATCACTCTACAAAGTGATCATCTATATCATGGCCATAGACAACTGCCAGAAGTAACTGGAATCACCAAATCTGTTTAACCATCACCTACCTTTACACTCACAGTTTATTTAATCTAGAAGAAATATTTTTTTTCTGCGATTTATACGTAGAGAAAGAATAAGAGGCGCAGAAAAAAAAACAACTTGCTAATAGTGAAAATATGGTTTAATCGAATGCTAGAGCCAGAAATCATACATGAAGAACCTACCAAAGAAACCACTTCTACATGTCTGCACACATTGCTGTCCGAGGGTCACAACAAAAAAATACAAAACAATACTAACCTAATAAAAACCTTGGATGAGACATTCAAAGGCAGGATTCTTCTGAATTCATGATGAACTCAATAATTTTATGATTAAAATGTCTGGAGTTCTCAGTCATTTTAACTAATATTTAAAATAAGTATATAAAGGTTCTGTACAAATATATAGATAGTTCTCCAATGCTCAGGTTTCAAATCTGAAACTGCAAAATATAGACTAAACAAGAATGGACAGACAAGTGAATGACAGAAGTATTGGTAATAGAATTGATAATGGACGGGAGGATTAATAATTGAGAATAGAAGAATTAACAGACGATGGACATATGGACGGCACATTTAGAGACTGGGGTTAGGAAATAAGACTGGAAATACAAACATCTTGCATACTCACCCAGATCTGTAAAATACCCAAATACAACTTAACCACTTAGACTTTTGCAAACTGTTTAGAAACCCTAGACAACATTTTTGGGATGTAATTAACTTGTCAACTTACAGATCTTGACCAATTATCTTTCTAGTTACCTGGCAATCCCTCACCTACCTTTCTCTTTTTGATCTATTCTTTTCACTTTACCATCCTCTCATCCATCCTTACTCATCCTCATCCATACATCCCAATATCTCACATTCTTCCTACTCACGTTTCACATACATTAATCCACTCTTATCTCATTCCACCTTTATATTATTCAGGTATCAAGAGTCTGCAGTCAGCTCAAGTTAACAAAGAGATAAGTTCTGTCTCTCCAAGCTCTAATTACACAACCTACTTAATCTGATGGTCTTTTGTTACCTCTTCTATTTTCTAATACTGATACTTTTATTAAGCAAAAACGTTGTTAGTATCCTAACATTAGTGTGTGGTGGTCCTTGCTGGTGAAATAATTGTTTTGTATTTTCATGTTTTGCAAACATGACATACTGAATCAGTGCAGAGTTCATTATACTTGAGAACTGGCAGACTATGCCACATATGATAGAGTAGGATTACAGACCCCAAAAACTCATGTCTTTTAGCAACAATATTGTGCCTCAAATAAGTATTTGGACCACTTAAGCTTTTCTACATTTTGCCACATTACAATGACAAACATAATGTACAGTACAGACCAAAAGTTTGGACACACCTTCTCATTCAAAGAGTTTTCTTTATTCTCATGACTATGAATATTGTAGCTTCACACTGAAGGCATCAAAACTATGAATTAACACATGTGGAATTATATACTGAACAAAAAAGTGTGAAACAACTGAAAATATGTCTTATATTCTAGGTTCTTCAAAGTAGCCACCTTTTGCTTTGATTACTGCTCCGCACACTCTTGGCATTCTGTTGATGAGCTTCAAGAGGTAGTCACCTGAAATGGTTTTCCAACAGTCTTGAAGGAGTTCCCAGAGATGCTTAGCACTTGTTGGCCCTTTTGCCTTCACTCTGCGGTCCAGCTCACCCCAAACCATCTCGATTGGGTTCAGGTCCGGTGACTGTGGAGGCCAGGTCATCTGGCGCAGCACCCCATCACTCTCCTTCTTGGTCAAATAGCCCTTACACAGCCTGGAGGTGTGTTTGGGGTCATTGTCCTGTTGAAAAGTAAATGATGGTCCAACTAAACGCAAACCGGATGGAATAGCATGCTACTGCAAGATGCTGTGGTAGCCATGCTGGTTCAGTAGGCCTTCAATTTTGAATAAATCCCCAACATTGTCACCAGCAAAGCACCCCCACACCATCAGACCTCCTCCTCCATGCTTCACGGTGGGAACCAGGCATGTGGAGTCCATCCGTTCATCTCTTCTGCGCCGCACAAAGACACGGTGGTTGGAACCAAAGATCTCAAACTTGGACTCATCACACCAAAGCACAGATTTCCACTGGTCTAATGTCCATTCCTTGTGTTCTTTAGCCCAAACAAGTCTCTTCTGCTTGTTGCCTGTCCTCAGCAGTGGTTTCCTAGCAGCTATTTTACCATGAAGGGCTGATTCACACAGTCTCCTCTTAACAGTTGTTCTAGAGATGTGTCTGCTGCTAGAACTCTGTGTGGCATTGACCTGTTCTCTAATCTGAGCTGCAGTTAACCTACGATTTCTGAGGCTGGTGACTCGGATGAACTTATCGTCCGCAGCAGAGGTGACTCTTGGTCTTCCTTTCCTGGGGCGGTCCTCATGTGAGCCAGTTTCTTTGTAGCGCTTGATGGTTTTTGCGACTGCACTTGGGGACACTTTCAAAGTTTTCCCAATTGTTCGGATTGACTGACCTTCATTTCTTAAAGTAATGATGGCCACTCGTTTTTCTTTACATAGCCGCTTTTCTCTTGCCATGACATAAATTCTAACAGTCTATTCAGTAGGACTATCAGCTGTGTACTGTATCCACCTCCTGCACAACACAACTGATGGTCCCAACCCCATTTATAAGGCTTGCAATCCCACTTATTAAACCTGACAGGGCACACCTGTGAAGTGAAAACCATTTCAGGTGACTACCTCTTGAAGCTCATCAACAGAGAGCAAAGAGTGTGCAGAGCAGTAATCAAAGCAAAAGGTGGCTACTTTGAAGAACCTAGAATATAAGACATATTTTCAGTTGTTTCACACTTTTTTGTTCAGTATATAATTCCACATGTGTTAATTCATAGTTTTGATGCCTTCAGTGTGAAGCTACAATATACATAGTCACGAATATAAAGAAAACTTTTTGAATGAGAAGGTGTGTCCAAACTTTTGGTCTGTACTGTATGTACAGGTACATCTCAGTAAATTGGAATATGGGTTCTGATGAGGCTTGTCAGATTAAAAGTACCTTTTAAAAATAACAACCTTAAGCAGACATTAAACATAATTTTCATTAACTCCACAATTCTGTATACAAACGTTTTTTTTTATTGTTCTGATGTAATATTCTGATCCAAAATGCGTTATCCTTAGCTGTAAACAGAAAATCATCACAATTAACAGAAATAAAGGCTTAAAACAATGGTCTATGTGTAATGAATATATATAGTGTATTTCACCTGTTGAATTGAGTTACTGAAACAAACAAACTTTTCAATAATATTTTAATCTATTGAATAGGACTGTATTCCATGTGTTTTTTTGGGATTTTATTTAGACAAACACAAAGCAGCGTATAATTGTAGTTTTTATTGTTTTCTTTCAAATAAAAATCTAATAAAAGTGTGGAAGGTATATGTATTCTGCCCCCTTGACTCTGATACCCGTAAAGAAAATTAACTGAAATTCATAGCAGATGAATGGTGCTAATTACAGCTCTCTCCTGGAAGAAAATGTCTTCCAGGAGTGAGGACTGGGAATGGGACTGGTGTGGGCATCCATGTTCTAGCAACACAATGACACTTAACATTCGGTAAGAGCTGTATTATAGATCAAAGCATATTTATATGTGTTAGAATGGCCCACTTAAAGTTCAGACCTAAATCCAGTTTAAAATCTATAATAAGACTTGAGATTTGAATTTTAAAGATGCTCTTCATCAAATCTGATTGATTCTAAGCAATTGGCAAAGAAGATAAGGTAAAAATTGTAGTCAAGATATTCAAAGTTGGTAAAGACATGAAAAACCTGGATTTACAAATGATTGACTCAGAAAGAATGAATTTACAGTAAATACACACCATAATCTCAGCTTTTTATTTGTAAAAGAAATATTAAAAGCCATAGGATTTCTTCTTCCACTTCATGGCTATGCACTTTTTTTGTCCAGCACATAAAATCCTAATAAAAATGTATGGTTTTTGTTTGTAATGTGACAAGATGTGAAATGTTCAAGGTGTATGAATGCTTTTGCGAAACACTATCTGAAGGACACGTACAAATAGCATCTATCTGTGAAAACAAAAAAACTAATTTGGGTTCTACAATTTTTGGCAACTTGTGCGTCCAAGTTAGCTACCAGAGATAAAGATATAGCTCTCAACACTTCTGCATTTTTCTGAATTGTAAATGTATATCTCCATCAATTAAAAAAGCATTACTTTTAAAGCTTGTGAACACCAGACTGGCTCTGTACTTTCTTTTTCTAAGTAAGTTCACAGAGATGGAGCTGAAGGTGTGAGAGACATGGTGTGTTGGTTAGTGACAGCAAAGCTTTGCACCTTGCCATAATCTCACCTCACCTTTTTATGACACAAAAGGAGAGGGACCTCAAAATAAAACTAGGATTCAGTAGGACTCAGCTGTATTCACACCATCTATCCCTGTCTGTACCACAAGAGACACCACATTGTGACAGGAACAGTGAACACCGTGCCTAACCTCAAACATTTACCTCAGGCTATTTACAGAGCACACAAACATACTTCAAAAGGGATGTAGTCAGGAGGTAGTTTCTCCAGCATGTCGTCAGCCAGCCTGGACACTGCAGCCTCTCTGGTCTCCCCTCCTCCTGATGAGCTGTCTTTTGGCTGAATATTGAGAATGGCGTCCAGGACATCTTTAGCTTGTTTACTCTGAAAGGTTATGTCTGCGTTCGGGTGGAGACCAAACACCTCAGGTGTGTCGTAGGCTGGAAGACCCTGTTATACAGGGTGAGAAATTAATTAGATTACACAAAATCCCTAATTATTTTTTATAGATTTAATATATAGCACTCTAGTATCCTATTTACTCTCACAGCAAGTGGAACCCAGAGTCACTACTTTAACACCCTTACCTGAGCCAACACGTACTGCACCTGTCTGCACCAAAGTGGAACAGTTTCCCTTATATTTTCTTTTTGTTTTCTTTTTGTCATTTTTCGAAAAGGCCTCCCCCTCATTTATCCCAAGGTTCAAGCACTAATGTCGGTGCCCAGCGAAGGGAACTGTCACTGAGACGCTGAGCATGATCTCAGCTACACATGGTGTCGCAAGCTGCTTTTTGTCACCCTCCGATGAAGATGCTAAGAGTATAACACATGGGTAAGTCACGCTACCCGTGCTCCAAAATGGTGAATGCCCCTGACCAACTTAAAGGAAATGCTGGAGAGGTGACAGGACCTCTCCCTTGCTTCCCACAAACAGTCAAATGTGTTCAGTTGGCACCCAACCAAGCTCCAGCTCTGTGGTGATGAGCAGCAGTGCTATCCAAGTGCCTGTAGCAAAACATGCGCTCTACAGACTAGTGGTCTGCAACTCTTGAAGAGATGTACTGACTCTGTTCTCTCTGACAGGAGCAATCAATACCAATTTTCCAGCTGGCCTCAT
Organism: Girardinichthys multiradiatus; assembly: GCF_021462225.1. Taxonomy (NCBI): domain Eukaryota; kingdom Metazoa; phylum Chordata; class Actinopteri; order Cyprinodontiformes; family Goodeidae; genus Girardinichthys; species Girardinichthys multiradiatus. The sequence goes on from NC_061796.1 coordinate 11,335,281, forward strand.
ATGATAAATAACTCAGTGATTTAAAGAGGAGCCCTCGCTGATTCAGCTTTTATTCCCATGCCTAAAATAAATCTTTTGGAAAAACAGGGACAGACCATCAAGCTTCGTTTAACTGTTTAACAACTGATTTACTTAGAATTCCAGATATTTAAATCAGGGTAAAATTTAGAGTTCTAAATGTAAATTGCCCATCTCTTCAGTTTGCAAGTCATAAACTGAGCTTAATTACAATCAGTAATATCAGGGCAGATGTTTGTACTTTTTACATTAAGGGAAAGATGTGTCATGTGAGCGAACCTTTTATTTAGACTTTTCCTCTACAAAAACTACTTGCTCATCCACCCACTTCACCTGGTGAGCTGGATTTTAGGATTTAGGCTAAATTAATTCCTAAATTTAAATAAAGCATCTTTCCTAAAATTATAACTTGTTTCTAAAAAAGTGTTGTTGATCTACCAGGAAGTTACTTTATTGTTCTGTTTGAGTGAAAGACATATGCAGCTACAGTGGACTCTCACATAAATGTGTCCCACACATGAATGCATGAGGTCAGAAAAATTAAACTATTTTATGTCATCTTAATGAAAATGTCCCAATTATTAGTCATATTGGTTAAGACTAAATAATTGATTGTGCAAACATCCAGTGAAAACTGATTTTTTTTCAGTTGTGAAAGGCCTTGATTGTGCAAGACAGCATTTAGCAAATAATTTGTGGTAAAAAACTAATTTTTGCTAAAACTATTTTTGCTAAATTTGCATATCTGTGAAATTCTCTGATGCGAAAAGAGAAAACTCTTGCCATCTATATGAGAGACAACACAAACAAGCTTGTTGAGCCTCTCTGTCCTAAGCATCCATCATAATGAAACTGTGTAAAATAAAACAAGCTTAGAGATTGCTCTGTGACACACACACGCACAAAAGACCAGATTCGCAATATAATGTGAAATAAAAGGAGTTTACAACCCAAAACTTGAGTTATTTAGTGTGACACAATCCACTTCATTACTTCAGCATCCATAACATTTTCCAATTTCCACATTGCTATTATCGTATCAGAAGAGGGAGAAGCATAAAATCCTCACAGACAAAAAATAACATTTAGTGGAAATGTTTTCAGTCACACACTCATCAGCTTTGTCTTTTCAGACTTACCTGGATATAACTGAGATACTGGTCAACATTGGAGCATTTAGGGATGCTGTAGCCTTTGTAGAAATTAAAGGTGGGTCCAAACATGTCCTCACTGAACCACACCCTGGCAAAGGTGTTAAGGAGGCGTTTGTCATAGTCGTCAGTCACTCGACCACCATATTGAATCTCTCCGATCATATATTGCACTGTGCTCCATGATACACCCTGAGTAGATATAACACACATTCCCTATTAAAACTCTGAAACAAAGATCTGCACCTTTGGTAGCTTAAAGTAAAAACACACATTCAGTCAGGTTTGATGACTATTAGCATCCCACATCTTGACATCATTTGCCCACTGCCTTGCAAAGGTTTTTTCAGGGTATTCAGACTAGGGTAACAAAGGTAACATTTTCAGCTTTAGTCTTCTACCTGTATTTAATGCTGGGAAACCTTTTCGGTGTGATCCTCCTCCTTAATTTCAGGTTTATTGAAATTTACTAAACCTGATCGCAGGTGTGGGCTTAAAAGAAAAAAAAAAGATGCTGAACTGAATCAAAGGGTGCTTCAACAAAGTGTTGGCTTAAGGGTTATAGGAGGTTTTTTGTTTTTTCACATTTTCCCTTCAAACAGATTTAGGTTTTTTATTTTTCTAAGCATACAGCATATAAATCACAGTAAATGTGGAAAATGTCTTGTTGTAATTTATCTTGATCTCATTCTCACAAAAACTTGGCATTGAAACAGAAAACTGGATCTGCTGGAGTTTCAGAATGAAATGTGTAGAGGGTATGATAATGTGTATATACGCTGCACAGTAAGGGCAGTGTACTTTCACAATTATTTTAAAACACTTCCCTTGACTTTGCAAAAACCTAGAAGCTTACACTTTCTACGTATGGGTTAAATAACATTGATGTACATCTTTTAATCAGAGGCTTTTCTTTCATAAATCCAAGGTGTGATTTCTGTTGGGCATGTGTGCAAAATTTCTTGTGCTGCAGTAGTTTCACCAAAAATAAAACCCACCCACCTTCTTTATGTCCATGTCATCCAGGTGGTTCTGAACAAACTGGACAGTGGCGTTGAAGTCAGCTTGGTTGAACTCGTAGGGAATGTTCCATCCCAGAGGGCCAAATTTTCTCCTCTCTTGTACAGTACTGTGAAGAAATGCCACAGCATACAGCATTGGCTTCCACTGCACCATGTTGCTGACATCCAAATGGTCCTGGTTTATACCTGTTCAAAGACACACGGGTCAATACATCAACAGCCACTTCCAAAATATGTTGGGAGTTAAATCTACAGGAGAATAATCTGATAAACAAAATAACTGGGAAACAACATGTAACGCAGATCGTCATTTTAGTAGCAACTATAATTTTATGACTAAAATAGGTGTCAAACACACTCCTCTGAATCTGCTAATGAAATGGATTCGACCTTTGCAGGATTCAAGAGCTTAAGACAAGCACACGTAGATTCACAGTTGCCCTTCAGTAGCAAAACTTTATTCTTTTCAATATGAGCCAGGAACAGGCTGCTCTTTCTTGCATATTAAGCGTTCTTTTTCTTGTACCCTTTTAAGTTTTGAATAAAAACACAATGTATGTGTTTCAGCTTGTATAAAGTCTAAAACCTTCCCCAAGGCTTGTGGTACTTGGGTGTAAATGCTCTGAATTAAACAACGAGCATGTGTTTCTTCTGAATTTTAATCACTTCAGCTGTTGTCCTTCTCTTAGGACATACGAGTCTAGATCTGTCTGTACGCATGCACCTACAAGTCAAGTGTTTATAAATGCCAAGATCAAAAATAATAGGATGTTTTATTCTGTATAGTAATCATTTCATTTTCCAATTCTGTTGACACTTTTTATCTTTCAATATTTTTTTGCCTGTCAGTGTTTTTAACCAAAGGCATTTCAGTTCACGACTCTATGTTTATAGCTTGGTTCCATATATCTATTCTTTACAGGTCAATGTTTATGATTTTTTTTTTATATAAGCTAAACTACACTGAAGCCCACCTCCATAACTCCTCTTAAGCCCCGCCTTGAGGCCCTGGGGTGGTTCATTGGTAAACTTGATTGACATCTGAAGAAGTGTGATGGGGAAGTGCTTGTGGACCTCTGTGGTCATCCAAAGGCGGAAGCTGTCATTGACATCCTCTGTTTCTGTCACTGTGTCCATTAGTTCATCCATGAAGTCTAGACCCAGATGGCAGTTCTGGAGTAAGGCCCACCCACCCTGTGAACAATCACAACAGCAATGGCCATCAAACACTGTGATGTGATGAGGTCAACATTTTAAGTCAGAATTCAATCATTTTTTGCTCACTTTTAAACTATAAGAGCACAATTTCCAAAGGACTTTACAGCAGAGATTTGTAAAGCTTCCAATATTCTATCTGTAAGACACCGGACTGTAAGGGTATGGATGGATGGATGGATAGATGGATGGATGGATGGATGGATGGATGGATGGATGGATGGATGGACGGACGGATGGATGGATGGACACAAATTAAAGAGGACGGGACAGGAAATAACATATAAAATGCTAATATTTCTCCACATTTTGCCTTCTTTTCCACACCTATCCAGACTTTTACTCAATATAAATTCAATACGTTTCCAGACATGCAGGAACTTTAACAACACAACAGTTTCAGCTGCCACGCTAAGTAATAGTAAAAAAGCAGCTCTTTCAAAGCCCTGACTCACATTAGCCATAGTCTGCTGCAGAAGCTTACGAGCGTGGACCTCTTGTCCTTGTCCCATAGACACATATCTGGTCTCAATCTTGTGCTTCTTCCCCAGGGCAGTGATGGAGTCAGTAGGGTCTGATCCCATTGAAAGGAAGCAGATAAGAGGTGTACGTGGATCTGATTCCTCCCACATCTTCTCCAGATCAAGAATCACCCCTTCAGTGTACTTTTCCCCCATTGCATCTATTATGTATTTACGAGCCTAGGAAGGCAAGGAGGAATCAGAGTGTGCTCAGTTAAAAATGCAACAAACACAGGGGAAAAGATACATTAAGTATTGCAGTGCTCTAAAAAGTAAAAAAAGGGAATACATTTACTTTCCAGGGCTGATCTGAGGGAATATGACGGTTTCTTTTTTTTTGCAAACATAATATTTTCAATCAACAGTTTTGTTTCGAAAAACTACTGAACAAACTGTATCTATTCATCTTCAAAGCACTATCAATTTCCTAGTGTATGAATGGTGCTATGAAAATCATCTGGAATGATAACGATAGGTAAAACTACCACAATTACCACCCATGGTATCCTGGTATTTATACAAACATTTTAAATAAAAATGTGTAAACATGATCAAATTGCTTTTATTTAAAGATGCAAAAAAAAACTATTATTTTGACTGTTGCTATAATAAAATATATTTATGATGACAGTTATATCGATATTAATTCAACACTTAGGTTTTATTTTGATTTTCATACATAGATTTATGCATGAAAACACTGCCACTAAATGTAGTGGTAGTGTTCAAATATTCATTTTGCAGAATATTATTCCATTTTGTCATTCTGCTCTTTAGAGAGTAATACAAGTATAACACATTGATATTTGCATTTGGTTTTACTTTTAAGTGATGGCAAAGTCTAGAAACATTATTTCAGCCCCCTGGAAGTGACAGCAACAGGTAGAGGAAGGGGACCGAGGTGCTATGATATGGTCAGCGTTGCCAAGGCACCATCCTGTTCCTTCAGCACTTTCTCTGGCATCTTATTTTTATGATGATGTAATTGTTAATAGAAGGTTTTGACACCCAATGTTTAATTTAACACTATATAACGTCTTTAAGAATACAGAAGGTAGGGAGTTTTTTTAACCTGTGCGATGGTCCTGTCAGGACACCAGCAGCGTATGAGGAGTAGCCGCCTAAAGCAGTCGAGAGACTGGTCATTGGAGTTCGGAAGCACCTCCTCCTCTGGGGCTTCTTTATCAAACCACGACTTCCACTGCTTCTCGTTGCGACTTATCTGGAAGAAATATAGATACAGGGCTGCTACACTGAAGTACATCCCACCCTGAATATATACCACAGGCACACATGCTGAACTCATGCCAATGATCAGAGGAAGCTTTAAGTTTATGAATTTGTAGTTACTTTGCACTTCTCCGTACTGATTTTTATTCATTAATTTTAGTTGCTAGTGAAAAGAAATTTAATGTGCAATAAAAATCCTCATCATTTACCATTCTTTCACATATGATGGTGGAAACTGTCAACAAAAGACTTGTAAAACTGCATTTTTCTAAAACAAAAGTATGCTTTATCTGCTAAGAACGTAAACCTGAAGACAGTGGGGTTCAAATTTACTTCCAACAGCTGTTCTTTCCTCGTTCTCCTTGAAAAACTAATTTCAATAAACTGATAACTTGACACCACCTCTCCATATTAATGGGCACACAGAATAAAATGCTCTTTTGGATTACTTGTGAGCACACCAACAGCCAGACACACATCAAATGCCTGTGTGTACATGTACATCTGCCCAGCCAAAAATAATTGATTGAAAATGTAACCAAACCAAACTCATTTCACACTGCGATGGTTTTTCCCACCATGGGAGCCACCTGGCTGTCAGTTACACTCAAGGGTTTGTGCATTTGGGCGTAAGCGACAGTCAATCATGAGTCTCTGAGAGTCAATGTGTAAAAGAAAGGATGAAGTGAGCCATGATGAGACTGATATTAACATGCTTAGTAGAGCAAAGAAGAGCTGTGAAAAATATTTAATAAGCACCCAGAGACCACAGATGCATCAGTGTGTGTGTTGAACAGATGAGACCTCCTTACTGATAGAGACTCAGTAAATAAAGGTACTTGGGTAAATCTTTCTCAGCTAAAGATGTATGCCTAAGCAGATTGAGATGTGCATTATGTGAACCTGATTCAGTATATCAGAAAACTGCCAGAGTTTGCTGAGCTCCACAAGGTTGAGCCAAGTCATGTCCAGAATCCACTTGGCTGGTTTCTGAGGACAGGCTTTTAGGTCCAGAGATGCACCACCTGTATGATGCAAAAACACACACAAACATGTAGACATGAAGACAGACACACAGGAGATCAAACAAAAGGATTTGGTGGATTTTTGCCTAAAATAAAAATTTTAATGAGCATAAATACTTACCATGTGTTCTTACATTTACATTTATCTTCCCATAATTACAAAGTACTGTGTTCAGGGGGTTATAGTTGACAGATGGTAAAGCTGCATGCATGTAGCAGAGAGTCTGTTCTCAATCTGCTGGTAGCCCTATGTACTTTTTGTTCCTGCAGTGAAACGTGCTACATATGTGAGATTCAGTTAGCTGCTACAAGTGTAAAACCCATCAGGTGCTTTAAAGAAAATATAATCAAACAGATGATAACATTTCTTATTTCTAGAAAAATACAGCCTGAATATTCTCTAAAACATGAGAAGAATTCTTTTCTACATATTTCTTTGCTGTTTTTAACATTTTGATACTAAGTCAGTGTGACTACATGACTTGTGCTTTGCAACAATAATAAAACACCTCACACAATTTTACATTTTGTCATGTTGAAATTACAAACATATAATGTATTTTGTCGCAATGTAATGTGATTGATCAACAAAAAATAGTGAAGAATTGTTTAGTGGAAGAAAAACTATACATAGCTTGAAACATTCTTTTTTCAGCTATAACAACATGACAAGAATGGATTCAGGCCCATTTACTCTAAAACCCTTATTCAAATTAAAATGTCCACAGAAGTCCCCTAATCACTAAACAGACTCCACCAGCTCTTCACCCTCTACAGGGTACTCAAGGGTTCATGGGAGTTTGCCCAAATGGTCCACATGTGTTTTGTGGACCTGAAGTAAGCATTCGACTGTGTCCCTCGAGGTGCCGTGGGAGGGCTGCTCCAGGAGTACGGAATCGGGGGCCCTTTACTAGGGGCGATCCGGTCTCGGTACAAGCGGAGCAGGAGTTTGGTCCGCATTGCCGGCACTAAGTCAGACCTGTTCCCGGTGCAGGTTGGACTCTGGCAGGGCTGCCCTTTGTCACCGGTCCTGTTTATAACTTTAATGCACAGTATTTCTAGGTGCAGCCAAGGGCCAGAGGGGTTCTGGTTTGGGGACCAGTGCATTTCGTCTCTTCTTTTTGCAGATGACGTGGTCCTGTTGGCCCCCTCTAGCCAAGACCTACAGCATGCACTGGAGAGGTGCACAGCAGAGTGTGAAGCGGCTGGGATGAAGATCAGCTCCTTCAAGTCCGAGGCCATGGTTCTCGACCGGAAAAGGGTGGCTTGTCTTCTTCGGGCTGGAGGGGAGTTCCTGCCTCAAGTGGAGGAGTTTAAGTATCTTGGGGTCTTGTTCACGAGTGAAGGGAGAATGGAGCGGGAGATCGACAGATGCATCGGTGCAGCTGCCGCAGTAATGGGGGCGCTCTGCCGGTCCGTTGGGGTGAAGAGAGAGCTGAGCCCACAAGCGAAGCTCTCGATTTACCGGTCAGTCAACGTTCCTACCCTCACCTATGGCCATGAACTTTGCGTCATGACCGGAAAAACGGCATCCCGGATACAAGTAGCTGAAATGAGCTTCCTCCGTATGGTGGCTGGGCACTCCCTTAGAGATAGGTTGAGGAGCTCGGCCATCCAGGAGGGGCTCGGAGTAAAGCCACTGCTCCTCCACATCAAGAGGAGCCAGTTGAGGTGGCACAGGCATCTATATCGGATGCCTCCTGGACGCCTTCCTCGGGAGGTGTTCCAAGCATGTCCCACCGGGAGGAGGCTCAGGACACGGCCCAGGACACGCTGGAGGAACTATGTCTCTCGATTGGCCTTGGAACGCCTTGGGCTCCCCTCAGAGGAGCTGGAGGAGGTGTCTGGGGAGAGGGACGTATGGGTGTCTCTACTGAGTCTGTAACCCCCACGACCTGGTCCCGGATGAAGCGGAAGACGACGAGTATGAGTACTCCACGTTTTGTAGTATTTAAGATGAATATAAGAATATCTATTCTGAAAAGGCTTTTGGGATGTGTTACAAAATGTTAGTGAACAAACAGCATCATGAAGACCAGGAAACAAGTATAAAGTTAGGGAGAGATTTAGATTCAAGGACGTGAGTGACTTTGACTTAACAAAAACCCACATCTGATCAAATACCAGAAGAAAAGATTGAGAACTAAAAAGTTATAATACCTTTAATAAGTGTGTGAAACTCCTCATGTTTGATTTTGTTGCTTTGCATGTCAATCTTCAACGTCAGCAGCAAGGTGAAAATGAACTTGTGTTCTTCATACAGGCCCCGTGCTGCACAGTGGTGTACCTCAAAGGTCATGAACTCTATGACGCTAGCGATCCGTTTGCTGGTGATTGGACTTTTGGAAGACCTGTTTAGGTAAAAAAAAAAAAAAAATGTAAACATTAGTTTTATGGCGACCTGTCCAGGGTGTACCCTGCCTCTTGCCCGTAGACTGCTGGAGATAGGCACCAGCTTCCTCACGACCCACTATGGCATAAGCGGTAGAAAATGACTGACTAAGTGACATTAGTTTTAACGTCTTGTCGGTTGTTTTGAACCCCCAACTACAACATTAAAGCTTTTAACCTTCAAATAGTAAAATGTTCCTAAAATCAAATAAAAGCAGTGCAACATGTGAGGCTTCATATGTCTTAATTTCATTTCCCTTTGGTATTGTTAAGATTTTTTTTTTTATTGAACTGAACAGAACAAATTGCATATTTAACAACTAAGCATAAACAACATAAAACTGAATAAGTACTACATTTGGAAAAGAAAATCCTCGAAACATCATTGTTTGTGTTTCAGTGTTCAACATATACTGTAGATTTTACAGTTATTTTGTAGGTTGAACATGTAATGTGGTAGGGTGACATTAGTTTTTGTAGTATAAAAGATATTATCGGACATGTTTTCATGCTGATGTTGCCAATGTGCTTGTTGTTTCTGATGAGAACTTGAGTTATATACATTTATGAAGTTGATATAAATGATTGACTCGAACAATATTACAAAACTGGCTGAAAATGTTTTAATTACATTAGGGTTAATATAAATATGGTTCTCATTCTGTACTGTCATTGTATTATAGTGTGTTGTTATAAATGCCATTATTTCTCACCTAGCAAGAGAAAGGTCGAAAAGTCCCAGGAACTGCCTCAAAGAGGTCTGGTACATGACATTTACCATACTCATCTCAGTGATGAGGAAATACAGAATGCTGCCCCTGGTGGCCACTAAAATCACACAGAAAACAAACAAAAGCACAAACTGTCAAAAAGAAAGGAAACAACCTAACAACTGTAATTATTTACTGCCTGACCATTGAGCATGGCTTATTTAATAATGGACTCTTTTCACAAAAGTATTTTACATAGTTAGCCTATAAAATTAATGCCCATCCATCCATCCATCCATCCCCTATACCCTCTCATCCATGCACAATCCTAGATACATGCTCTTCAATAATTTTTCACCATTTGTAACATTAGGACCACAATACTTCTGTGTATTTTATTGGAGCTTTATGTGACGTCTCGACAAAAAGTAGGGTGTATTTGTGAACTGTAGGGACAATGGTAAATTCTTATCTTTTTTTTTACATAAAAGAAAATCCGAAACGTGTATTCCAGTATCTGTTGTAAATACCTTTGTAGAGACACCTTTTACTTTAACTACAGCATCAAATTGTTGGGGCTATGTCTCTACTAGCTGTGCACATCTATGGACTGAATTGTTTGCCCATTCTTTGAAAAATAGTTCAGGTTTAGTCAGATTGGATGGAGAACCTCTGTGGACAGCAACTCTCAAATTTTGTCACAGATATTCAATTAGATTTAGGTCTGGACATTGACTGGGCCACTGTACCTTATGAATATGCTTTGATCGAAACCACTGGTGCCCAAGTCCAGTCCTCGAGACCTACTGCAAATTTTGGGTGCATCCCTTCTCAATGCCACCAATCAAACCGATCAAGGACATTAGCTCTCGAGGACTGGACGCTGATCTAAACCATTTCATTGTAGCTCTGGTTGTGTGTTTAAGGCTGTTTATCTGCTGAAGGTGAATCAAAGCCCTATTTTCAAGTCTTTTGTAGTCTGTAACGTCTCCAGAATTTCCCTGTATTTAGCAATATCCAGCTTTGTATCAACTCTGACCAGCCTGAAAAAAAGCCTCTCAGCAACATGAAGCCACCGCCACCTTGTTTCAACATGGAGATGATGTGGTGAGGTTGGCATACAATGTTTTTTTCCCACCATACATAGAGATTTGTAGGTTGGCAAAAATGTATATTTTGTCTCATTTTACAAGTTCACCTTCTTTAAAATATTTTATGTGTCACAATGGCTTGTGGCAAATTTAAACATGTTTTCTGAAAAGCTTTCTTCTTTAATAGTTGTCTTCTTGTCCTTTCATAAAAGCAAGATGTAAACAGTGAATTCTTATCAGCTGTCTCATCAACAGGTTCTCACACCTGAGCTGTGAATCTCCATAGCTCCTCTAGTGTCACTATGGGCCTCTTGGTTGGTTCTATAATTAATGGTCTCCTTGCCCATCCTGTCAAGTTGACAGCCATGTCTTTGTAACTCTTAAGTCTTGCAATACTCTTTTCATTTTTGATTGATTTGGACTTAACAGTGCTGTTTGAGATATTCAAAAATATGTATATTTTTCATATCCTAACAGCTTTAAACTTCTTTATAACTTTCTTCCTGACTTGTCTGGTGTTTTACTTGGTCTTCATTATGCTGTTTGTTCACTAATGTTCATGAACAAATCTCAGAGACCTTCACAAAACAGTTGAATTTAATTAAATTAAATTACACAAAAACAGTCTCTTTACTAATTATGTGTCTTCTGAAGGCAGTTGGTTGCACTGCTTTTTATTTAGGGGCATTCCAGTAAAGTGGAATGAACACAATTCCAAACTGAATTTTTTCAAATATATATCTGCAAAAAAATTGAAAACCACTTGTATGTCCATACGTCCATCAACAATAATGGTCAACGTTGTGTTTTTCCATCTCATAAAATCGCAATACAATAATTTAAGTTTGTGATTGTAACATGTAAAAAGGTAGAAAAGTTAATGGTTGAATGAATAATTGTGCACTGGATTTATTAACATAAAAAAGTAAAACACACACATATACATTATTGTCAGAGACACACTGCAGCCTGTCTAAATGACTAAAACAAGAGCACATTTTGCCTCACAGCCTACCGGGTCGGTATTCTTCCCTAGCAGCATTTATCTGAACTTCGGTCTCTGCAGCAATCTGCAGCTTCTGAGTGACCTCCTCAGCTGTTTGCTTTGTGTTTTTGAGGACAAGAATCAGGCTCTCATCATCCACCAGTGAACCCTAAAAAAACATGTTACAAAACAAAGATTGAAACTTTTCCCCACTCTGCTACAGTAGCTACACTTATAAAATTATCTTCAATATGTACATCCATAATTCTTTTGGGAGCAAGACTCTTTATCTTTTAAGTTTTTTTTCATATAAATTAGAGTTTGATTTGTGTTTTTACCTGCGTGCTAGTTAGTCTGTACAAGAGGTTGTCCTCAAGTTCTTTCATTTTTCTCTTGTTATAGGTCACATCTTCCAAAAGATTGGTCCTCTCCTTTTCCATTTCCTGAAGTCAAACAATCACAGCACATAGGCACATGTAGGTATAAATGATAAAACTGTGACAGGAAAAACTGTCATGGGGTCACATGAGCTTTCAGAGAAGATGACTGACAAAATGAAAAGTGTTTTTGACTGTGAGGTATTCCAAGTTGACAATTTACCCTAAATGTGCACAAGCACTAAGTTAATCTCTTTTCGATTTCATGCTATTATTCAAACCAACTTCATAGTAGAGCAATCATTAGTTTTCAGATTTTCACATTCCATTTAAAACACAGAATTTGACAAGGTAATATCAGTCACACGTTCTGTGCTAAGGGTTTGTGTGAAACCCTTAGCACTGCTTCTGTGAGAATAGATTAAAAGAATGCTTGCTAGTTTTGTAATTGAAGATGAATGCTAATGTTTAGAAATGATCAATCGAAAATACTGATTTGGTAATGTGTCAATTAATGACACAATAATATGCATACAAAATACGCATAACATAATATCCTAACGTCATGTAGGCTTGAGTAATATTCAATGTTCTGAATTAAGTGCATTCATCTGGTTGAAAAATCATCTTCACCCTACAGAATATCAAAGTTCAACCTCATGGTTGTAGACCCCCAAGAGCCCCAAACAAGCCAGGCAGGCACCAGCATACCACAGAAGTCTGAACTTTAAAGGACAAGATAGGGGGGGTACGTGACCATCCCACCTGCTGAGCTAGCCCCTGGGAGGTCAAGAGGGAAGGATGCCCACCAGAGCCCAGCGTAGCCCTTGCGGCCCACAGGCGGCCAGACATATCCCCGCGAATTATAGGCCACCCGATGGGAGTCCACCACTTCAAGATGAAGTGGTTCAAATTGTTAAAACATGCGAGCAGGTTAGAAGAGGGGTAAAAGACTCTCCAGTCCTCTGTTCAACCCAACATAGGCTTTATTTAGGACTGTTTCTGGTGTTGGGGAATGTGTCAAAATGTCAGTTAGTCAGTCATTTTCTACTGCTTCTTCCATAGTGGGTCGCGAGGGAGCTGGTGCCTATCTCCAGCGGTCTATGGGCAAGAGGCGGGGTACACACTGGACAGGTCACCAGTCCATCACAGGGCAACACACAAACAACCACGCACACACTCATTCATACACCTAAGGCCAATTTAGAGTGACCAATTAGCCTAACAGGCATGTCTGTGGACTGTGGGAGGAAGCCAGAGTACCCGGTGAGAACCCACACATGCATGGGGAGAACATGTGAACTCCATGCAGAGAGACCCCCAGCTGGGAGTCAAACCCAGGGCCTTCTTGCTGCAAGGCAACAGTGCTACCAACTGCGCCACCGTACAGCCCTGTGTCAAAATGTATAAAATAAATTCAGAACATTTCACTACTTTATAATCCACAAAGGTCTGTATAATTCCAACAATGTATGGTCACTCTTCATGATGACCAAATGACCAATAGATATGGGTTACAGTTTTGTTGTCTGGAAGGTGGTTAGCTGCCAGCCAGCCAGTATTGGATTCTAGCGTGTGTCTAAGGTGATGGTCATAAACAGAAACACAGCAGTCTTTTACTTGTGATTGTACATGCAGCTTGGGTATACTAATCTTAGCAGGAAAAAGGAGTGTAGTTGTTTCCTGCTCTAAGTTGTGTCTGACAGTTGTTTGCTGTCCAGCCTCTGTCTCCCAGGACAGAATGCATTTTCACTCATGTAACCTTCCCTCCACAATCCTCCACACATCATGAAAGGCCATCCTTATCTCCATTTTACAAAACCCTCCAACTGAGCACATACAGACAAAAGCAAACTTAGTGTTTATTTTTGACTGAATGTGCTGCCATTCAATGTTTCTGATAAGAAATTATTGGTAACTTGAGACCTCTGCTCAGTACTGTATGTTAAAAATAGAATACAGAAATAGTACATTAACTCATGTAGGATTAAATTGGAAAGCTTTCAAGTTTTCATTTGTAAGTACTGTCTTACAAATGAAAAAAAGGATAAATACCAAACATGATTTTTTTTCAGGTTTCCTTGCTTGCCAATCCATCATGGAACCATAACTTAATCTCTACAATCTCCAATTCCTCTGAGAATTTCTTAGGGCTTTTTTAAAGTAGGAAAAAGGTAATACTTACTTTCTCATTTAGAATTGCTTTTAAATTAGGGATAGTTTTTGTCCATTAATATTTGTGGGTGCATTTATAAAATAACCTTGCAATCAATGACAAATCTAAATACTGAAAGCAATGATATTGAGCTTACAAAAGCCCCATAAGCTTGAAAGAAAAGAAGCAGGTTTACAAGCTGGAATAGAAGCCTCAGCTCTTTTATACTTTATACCAGAGATAGCAAGCTATTCTGCACATCATCCATGAATCTTTCATTTCATGATCAACCATTAAGCTTACCAACAAGAAATTTGCTTGTCTGTAGCAGTGCCAGCCTTTTCAGACTAATAAGCAATGAGCCCTTTGCCTTGGTGAATTACAGTGCAGTATTATATTGCTCAGTGTGAATGGGTAAAGTTCCTGACACTTTAGAGGTGTGTATCTTTGTTAGTAGATTTTATACTGATGCGTACGGACGCCATTTCTGAATGACTGGGTGTTTCTTCACTCTGTCTGCTAATAACTAACATGTTCTGTAAAGGGTAATAATACACTCATGAGTTATATCACATGGTTTGAGAGAGAAAACGAGGCACACTATAAGAGAGGTTTTAAAAGCCTACAAGTATCTAGATAAACTACTTTAAATCAAAAGAACATTTTTTTAAATAAATCATTAAACAATATGTACGTCAGTGAAAGTGATCATCCTATTGACTGAAGCTATACCTGTCTTTCAGTGAGAATGACTCTACCAAGCAGCTGGTCCTCAAGTCCTTTCATGGTAACAGTGAAGTCAATGATGGAGGTGCGAGCGCTTATTTCAGGAGTGTAAGCTGGGTTAGGGAGCTTGGTGGTCATGTAAAGCCTGAAGCCCTTCATCACATCCACTTCCTTGTCCCCAACTTTCACCTGTGAACATATTACCTTTTAGCACAACAGCATTGTGAAGATTGGGAAATATCCCACAATACCTGTAGTAAAGTATGTATGCATACATTACATCATTTTTACATTTTGTCCCTACACAACCACTAACATCAATGTTTTTTATTAAGATTTTATGTAACAGAGCAACATAAAGTAGTGTAAAATTGTGAGGTGGAAGGAAAATGCTAATTGATTTTTAACACTTTTAAAAATAGAAAACATTCAAAGTGTGGCATGTCTTTGTATCCATCTTACTTAAATCTGATATATCTAAAAAAGAGGGTGACTTTCAGAAGTCACCTAGTTTCTAAACTATTTTCACCTTTATGTAATTTAATCTAAGTATAAACTTATCTAAAGGCAGTTTAAAGGCCTGATCTCACCACTATGCATTTCTTTTCAATGTTTCAAGTTGTTTTGTGATGAAGCAAGGTAAAAGTAGGCTTAAGGGTTAAAACAGCAGCATAATGACATACTTTTGTCACAGTAGAGGAGTGTTTCACCAGTAATAAATCACAATACCAACAGGATTTATTTGGAGATAGACTGAAAACAACAAAGAGAATATTAACACTGCTGCCAGGACACATGAAGGGTGCAGCGGTATATTTATGAGCCACAAAAATGAGAAGATGACTTGTTAGCCAAGCTCAGCTTTGGGAAAAATACTGCTTTTCCCTCGTTGTGTAAAAAGGTTCAGAGAATCTGGAGAAATCCCGGCGAGAAAGCAGCAAGGCTGAAAACCTACATTTAATGCCTGTGACTTTCGATTTGTTAGAAGGCACTGCATTTAAAACTAAATTATGTAAAGGATATAACCACGAACATTAAATATCCTGTCTTTGCAGTGTATACAATTACATATAGGTTGAGCAGGATTTGCTAATTATTGTATTTTGTTATTTACATTTTACACAGCGTTCCAACTTCACTGGAATTGGGCTTATAGCTCCAGGTGAATTCCCCCGTTCATTCCTTCTCACTTAATGTTCTGAATGTAACAAGGCAGACTGTTTATACCTGCAACTTTGCGAGCAGCATGTACAGGTTCTTCTCAAAATATTAGCATATTGTGATAAAGTTCATTATTTTCCATAATGTCATGATGAAAATTTAACATTCATATATTTTAGATTCATTGCACACTAACTGAAATATTTCAGGTCTTTTATTGTCTTAATACGGATGATTTTGGCATACAGCTCATGAAAACCCAAAATTCCTATCTCACAAAATTAGCATATCATTAAAAGGGTATCTAAACGAGCTATGAACCTAATCATCTGAATCAACGAGTTAACTCTAAACACCTACAAAAAATTCCTGAGGCCTTTAAAACTCCCAGCCTGGTTCATCACTCAAAACCCCAATCATGGGTAAGACTGCCGACCTGACTGCTGTCCAGAAGGCCACTATTGACACCCTCAAGCAAGAGGGTAAGACACAGAAATAAATTTCTGAACGAATAGGCTGTTCCCAGAGTGCTGTATCAAGGCACCTCAGTGGGAAGTCTGTGGGAAGGAAAAAGTGTGGCAGAACACGCTGCACAACGAGAAGAGGTGACCAGACCCTGAGGAAGATTGTGGAGAAGGGCCGATTCCAGACCTTGGGGGACCTGCGGAAGCAGTGGACTGAGTCTGGAGTAGAAACATCCAGAGCCACCGTGCACAGGCGTGTGCAGGAAATGGGCTACAAATATATGAATGTTAAATTTTCATCATGACATTATGGAAAATAATTAACTTTATCACAATATGCTAATATTTTGAGAAGGACCTGTATGTGTGCATAATATGGATTTCCAGTTTGTCTCTAAGCTACAACCAGAATCGGTCCTGAAAGTGGACAGTTGATGGTTTGGTGTCAGATGTAACAGAAACTGCTTGGTTTGTGTATACTCACACTTTAATTTAGTGTGGTTATTTTATTTGCCAGTATAAAAGCCTGAATTAAGCATTAAAACATATCTTTGGTATGAGAGGAAATATAAAAGTAACCATCTTAGACTAAATCTGTTTTACAGCAAGGAAATTATTCAAAACGCTTTAAAAAAGTATTTTGAGCAATGACTGTATTGTGTGTGTTGCACCACAAAGATATACATAACTATGTACTTATTTTTAATGAAATTTCCATGAAATTCCATGAAATTCCAGAGCACAACATTTTTGCATATTTCCAGAAAAACTAACAAACAACCAAGCAAAAAAAAAAAAAACAACAACATTGTTTTGGAATACCAAAACTAAACGTTTCAGCCAACATGCAAAATGTAACACACCAAACATCACCCAGAACATACTAACTCTACCATGAAACATGGTGCTGCTGGCTAAATCATGCTGTGGGGTTACTTTTAGCAGGGACAAATAAATAAGTCACAGTTTATGGCCAGATGGATGGAGCTTAAACAAAAGCAATCCTAGAAGAAAATGTTAGGGAAGATCCAAAAGTCTCGAGACAGTGGCAAAGGGCTTTGTTCTAGGAGGACCCCAATCCTAAACATACACTGAAAAAATATTTATGTGTGGCCCAGTCAAAATCCAAACCTAAATCTAACTGAGAATCTATGGCAAGACTCCAATCTGACATAGCTTTGCTTTGTTTTTTTCTAGATGTATAAAGCTGGTAGAAGCATACCCAAAATTATCTGCTCCTGTTATTGCAGCAAAAGGTGTTTTTAGAAAGTACTGACTCAGTAGGGGCTGAATGCACACCACACGTTTTAAGATTTTTCAAGCTTTTAAAACAATGCATTGTTGTTGTTTTTTTTTATGTTTTACTGTTCCATTGATGTGCTACTTCATCTTGTTATATCAAATAAATCAACCTAAACTGTAAATGAAGTTTGTGGATGTAGTGTAACAAAAATATAAAAAAGTTCAAGACGCTGTAATTTTTTCCTAAGTAACCATATCCTCTCATAAACCCTTTAAATAAACAACAGCACTTAAATGTTCAAGAAAGGTCAATGAATAAGCCACAAAACGTTTTGAAAGCCTATTAATAATAAATGGTGTTTAATATATTACACATACTTTTTGAGTCTTAATAAACCCTTGGTAGATGGAGCTGCTCTGAATTACTCCCTGTGTATATTTGAACATATGTGCACATGCATGGGTGCATGATTGTATTTGCTCTAATCAACATTTAATTACTCATGGTAGTATATCATCTAATTATCCATCTGTCTGTTCCTGGAGCTGTCAAGCACAGACACCTTCACTTCCTCCGGGAACCAGGATATTAATAGAAATTAGAACTTTTAACAGACTGGAAAGACACAACAGAGAGAAAGCACAAACTGTAATCAGCTCTTTTAAAAATAAGTACATAGTTATGTATATCTTTATGATGCAACACACACAATACAGTCATTGCTCGAAATACTTTTTTAAAGCGTTTTGAATAATTTCCTTGCAGGAAAACAGATTTAGTCTATTTTTAAGATGGTTGCTTCTATATTTCCTCTCATAGCAAAGATGTGTTTTAATGCTTAATTCAGGTTTTTATACTGGCAAATAAAATAATAGAAAAACCAAAAACTACTCAAACAATACCCTCCAGTTATAAAATACAAATATATAATTTTAACATCATATAACAACAGGAACAAGAGGAAACTATATCTTGTGAAACAAAAGCAAATAAAACTTAACCATGAGCTCCTCAAACATTAGGCGATCAATTTCAGCATTTTTATTTAAAAAGACCCCTAAACCTTTATGGGTTACAGGTTCAGTGTCATATTTGTTCATATGTGCTATCTTTAGAAATTAAATCTTTGAATATTGTTTTTGACCTTTGTTCATCTTACTTTCAATACATAAATTAAATCCTAACACTAATTATAAAATGTTGTAAAATGCTCTTGTCATTTTACAGCTGCTCTTATTTGTTGTAATCCAGAACATTTCAGACAATTTTGTGAACATTTTCACATTTACTGTACAGTATGTTTAGCTTTAGGTCTGCTGGTGCAACAAAGACATTTCATAGGCTGGTATTAATGAAGTACTTTGATTCTGTTTCAGTTTTTTTGTGTGCAGAAACTGAATACGTGTTTGGAATTTAAGATGTTTAATTTGACAAAAAAAAAAAAAAGAATCATGCATTTAAAAAATCACGCATTAAAAATATTTTATCTACTTTTGTAATCACTTAATAAGCCTATAGTTCTTGGCCTTCATCTGGAATCTGATATTTTTTGGGTCCTCGTGAAATATAAAAAACTGGAGGGTGCTTCTTTAAAAGAAGTTGTACCCTCGTTAAAACACAAATTCAAAACAGGCAACGGTTTATGAATAGTAGAACATACTTTTAATGGTGGCAATAGTCCTGATTTTCAATTAAAAGAAGAGGAAAAGAGGAAACCAGTTGTCCTGTCTACACACTTTGTGGATGAAAAAAAACCAAAATCATTCAACAATTTAAGGGCCGCTAATCTGGCAGTCCATGCACAGTACTTTCCCAACCAGCGTGTTTATCCTGTGCAGTGTCAGTGAGCAAGCATCAATGTTCTTTATTAACCTATCTGTTTCACTACTGATGCATTATTTGGCATGATGGGGAAGACCTGCAGTGACCCAATACACCTTGCACAAGCATCAAAGTCATTCATCAATCCCACTCTATCACTAAGGAAAGAACAATCTGTTGAATACAACTATCAATAAAACTAAAAAAAAAAATCCACTACTACCTTGTAAGTGGAGCCAGTTTTAATAAAGTTCTTCTCAAGAATGTTGTCAAGCGCGGGGTCCAACTCCTCCCCAACATCCTCAATCAGCAGGGGACGACCAAGTGACAAACTGTCTTCAAGATGGTTTTTAAAGTACTTATGGTTCAGTGATGTAATCTGAGATTAAAAGAGTAAAAAATATTGGTAAATTGAGAGTTAAATAATTTCAACATTTCATTCATGATCTGTTCCTTTAAAGACTACATTATTCATTGAACAGGCAAAAACATATGGAATTTTGTAATGTAGCCTGAAATATTATCAGCCGTAATCCGTAATCAGCTAATAAAATATAAGTGAAAACCTACAGTACTTGAGTCATTGTGTCTTGTTCTTTTTACATATATTTTAAGGAAACCTGATAAGGACACTTGCTGTCGGGTGATGTTTGATGCACAATGGTTTGAAAACTTTAGCTTCAGCCCTATGTCTTAAGGACACTCATAATTCGGTCTCAGAATGCATTCACTCTGCTCAGAGATGGCCACTAACAAGTTTATGACCTTGGATTAACTCATATTGCCTGTAGATGAACTGTTTCAAATGTATCGTCAATGCTGGCAATCAGAGCTTAAAGTATACAGAATACAGCAGAGAATCTGAGATTCTTCCTTTTTCTAACCTGCAATATCAATTACAGAACAGAGCAAACTGTCCATTTTAAACTTAGAAAGTTAAAATGTATATACATATATATATATATATATATATATATATATATATATAAATATATATATATATATATATATAAATCCAACATTTCCAAACATCTCCTATATGTTGCCAGATGACAATGATTAAGTCAAAATGGATTAAAGCAATGGGAAGATGATGGCCATCCAAACCTGCAGCTCATTTCTAGCTTCTTTGTTTTTGATCCAGATTTTTCCCTGCGTCTGTGGGTCAATAAGGAGAGGGAATCTAGCAGCTTTGGTCACAATTATGCCATTTTGAATGGACAGGTCATCATTGGGAAGGCCCTGTAAGAAAAAAGAGTGGGGTCATTCCTGATGCTTTTTATAAAGTTGACCACTTAGTAATACAGAAAACAGACAGTACATATAATGAAGCTTATTTTGTGATGTTTAGCAAATTCCTTCACTAACCTGCAGATTCCATTCACTAATAGTGGTTGCATCAATGAGAAGCTCAGCCAGATTGAGACCTTTCGCAAATGGGATGCAACGTTGCTTCAGCTCGCGCTGCCAGTCACTCAGAAGGAGATTACGAAACTCCTGATTAAAGGGGCCAGAATAGGACAGGAATGCTGTGGCCAGAAGGACATCACCTGAAAGATGGACACCAAAGTGCAGCTAGCAAATATGTTTTCAATAGTTAAAAAAGAAAAACGTCTCAACAGAAAGAGATGTAAAAGATTATCTCCCTTGGTATTTTTCCAATGAGTCAATCTAACATCTGGATTGAATAGAAAATACTGTAAAATTAAGTAATTATGATATGACATGTGATACACAAAAACCTACAAAACATTATCCGTATTAAACTTTTTGCATTGCAGAAATATTTCTTCAACTTTAGGGCTTTTATACAATAAAGTATTAAATCATGCAATGTAACCTACCCACAAGGCGTTTGGTTTGGGCAGCAAACTCTTTGCTCTGTTCTGTCCATCTCTCCTTCTCACCAGCGAGGCCACTGATGAGACTGGACGCTGTCTGCATCTTGTGTCTGCAACGCTCAGCATCTTCCAGCAAAGTCTGGAGGTAAATGGGCCAACAAACAGGTCAGCTTGTCTATGAGTCTGTTCATCTTTGCTTGTTCTACAGTGTCATCATCCACAGTTTTTTCATAAATCATTCTTGGAAAACCCCTGAATATTTAGAATGGTCCCAAGTATGCATTATAAACAGGGAGGATATATTTTACAAAGTCAGTTCTGCCGGTAGCAGTAAATGTGGCCTGTCTATTTTAGCAGAGAAACAAGCACCCAGTGCATGTTGGGTTATTTCAGATGTCTTTGCATCTACAGCCCATGATGTACAATTACATTTAGAATATATTTTTCATTTAATCTAAATGCTTGAATCACATGTAAAAATAATCACATCTTTATAGAGGTGATTACTGAATCATTTAACAGCATTATCATTTATTTGTTGCTCTAAGATCTTAAAGACACTGTTTACAGAGAGGCAGCAATTACACATCAATAAAGAGTGCCTTCCATCTGCAATACACCTATAAATCTCACTGTTGGCCCCCAGAGAAGAACAACTCTCTGCTTTAATAACAAAATTATAAGAGTTGGCTCTGGCTATCCAATTTTCCTAATCAGGAAGCCTTGATGCACATACATGCTGTTATTCATCACAGAACAGGGAGTTCTGATGATGAAAATACAAAAAACTGGCCTTTGGGTAACTCTGACTGAGTCATCCTCTATTTTAGTTGAAGCTTATCACACATTTCAAGCTGTCTTGAAATGACTTTTGAAATAGTCTTTAACATTTCAGTTTACATACTTTTAACAAAAATATGGACACTGTACAATACCAAGTTTAAAAAGTAATTAGTGCTGCTCTGTGTGGCTTCAAAATGCAAATCCTGGTAATGAATGGCATCAAGTGCCTGGTGTTGTCTTGACAACATAGGTTAACAAGATTTCCTCCATCTTTGCATCTTTATTTTATAAATGAGCTACTATGCTAAAGTTTAATGTTGCATTAAAGATCAAACTATATTTAAACCTTGGTTAAAATCACAGGCAATTTAAACTGTAGCCAATGTTAGACAGTAAATATGTACAATATGTCATGCATATGTAAAGAATCTTGGTGTCTAAAATTGCCAGGAAATTATAAACTGGTCTAATTCAGCACAAATATAGTTGTAACACACAATCTTATTTTACCTATTTGGATCCAGGCCTAACAGTTCAACGCCATCCTGAATCACATATAGTTTTACAATAAAATGTAATGACCTGATATTGATCAGAATAACAAATTATTTCTAACAAACATCCGAGGCATTCACTGAACATCTGTTTTCATGCTGAGAACAAATTAAATACAGGTGGACTCCTTTATTTATTGGTATTAGAGAAAAGGGGATGACAATAAATAGACGCCAAACTTTTCAAATATAATTTGTAATACAAATATAGAAAGGCCACACATTATTTCCTTACAATTCACAATAATGTGCTACTTTTAGTTGTGTTGGTTTATCACGTAAAACTCTTTCACTGAAAATGAAACTAATTGTAGTTTAAAGGAATTTCATATTTATACATTATTTTGAAAGGTTAACATAAATGTATTGTGTATTTAAGAAGTCAAAATATCCTGACCTGTTTTTCCATCATGGCTTTCTCATATTCCACCTGCACCACATCCAGCTCTGCCTGCTTGGCATCCAGTTCAGCCTGAGCTTTTTCTAGGTCCACATTGGCTATGGCCAAACGACTTTCTTGCACTGCAAGATTGGCCTAATTAAAATAAGAAAAGAAAGAACTCTGTTATACTTGTTTTCCGTGCGTAAAAGCTCAGCAGGGTTCATTGTTTGTTATTCACAAAGACAGAAAACGACAAGGGACCAGATGAAGTGGAGATCCAAGGAGTTGACAGAAAAAGAGAAGAATTGCTAAAAACATTTTGTTTTTAATTGAAAAAAAAAAATAGACATTTCTCACTTCCTCCAAAGTTAGACTTACTGGAACATTAGAAAGTTACAAATATGTCTGAATGAACTATGAAACATAAGACATTGTATAAATGCATTTTATTTTTATTTTTTTTGCTTTTAATACTTTATAGGGGTCCCCAGAGCAGAAGATTTACAGGTTCATAAGTCAACCTGGATATAAGAGGAGAGTCAAGGAGAAAACATTGGAGCGAGAGATATTTTTAAGGAAACATCAAAGGTTTGCCAGAAAAAAAATAACAACCTGAAAGTTAATAGAGGCCAAAGTGCAAATTAGTTTTTTAAGGTAATGCTGGAGCTATGGATAAGGCACTGAAAGAGATTCAGACAGAGGTTCAAAGAAAGTTGTGAGGTTATATTAGTATGTGTGCTGAAATCCAATTGGCTGGCTTGGCCTAGAAGGAGTCTGACACTTCCATTCATTATTAACTGGCATCGAAAAAGACCATTCATGCTCGTCTGTCTCCCTGTCTGCCGTCTTACAGTCTGGCTGGTCAGCTTAAAAGGAAGCCAACGCTGAAAATCAATTTGTTAGACCATGTTCTATGCTTAAGGAAAAGGTCAGAATGAGAGGCAAATAAGTTCTTATGAAGCTTGTGGACCATTGGATGAAACAGATAATGGGTATTAGTATGTGTGGGACAACAAATGATAGAAATGGAAAGGAATGGCTTAAAAATAAGGCTACTATTGCCTTGTAATGCAGAGGACAAAACAGGTAAAAAGCAATACATTCAGGGGAATAAATTTAGATCATTAACAGACTTAATCAAATCATTCCAAAAATAAAACTGTCCACTTTTAAAGCTTTAAAAAAATTATTAAGCAGAATACTTTTTTTTCTAAACCAGTGCTTAGAAGGACAAAATAAAGATGCCAAAGGAAAAGATTCAACAAGGGCACATTCCTCTTTTTATAGAATGTAGTTAGATTTGTGGAAAGTGGCTTCCAGTAGCAATGCTTTCAAAGATAAGTCTCATAGCCACTTTCAACTCTTACAGAAGAATAGAAACCACTGAAAATCTCTCTCAGGTATACTATTTATAGCTAGTTTGAGTAAATAAAATATTTTTTGTTTAATTCCATTAACTACGATTCCTATAATTACAACTATAACATTGTCATTTACAGTTATTATTTACAGAAAATAATGTTCATGGTGTTTTTAGACATCTAACAACACAAATAAGCTAAGTTAATTCATTTCTAAGCAACACACAGTTATGTTTTAATTTGGGAAAGGTTCAGAAATCATTATTTGGTGGAATAACCCTGATTCTCTATCATTGCTTTCATGTGGCATGCTCTCCACCGGTCTTTCATTGCTGGGTTGAGGCAATCCCTCTCATCAGCACCTCATTAAGCAGAGTGATATGTGCATGTGTTTGACACTGGAATGGAATGGCTGTCACACATGTAAAGAAGGTGAAGTGGTCTTTTAATTGTTTCTAAAATTCTGTAGTTTGAAAGCAGTCACTTATATTTTATGTTTTTTTTATGAGAATAATCAAGACAGCATCTATGGAAGAAATTACAGCATTTACATTTGTTATTTCCTGTAAACAACTAAACATTTTACCTTATAATACTTGATCAAATGACATAAAAGCTGTTGATGTAAAGGGAAATTATTAGTTCCCTTTACATTAACCCTTAGATGCACGAGTAACAGGATGTTTACACTCTTCCAAAAGTAGGTCAAAAATTACCCATGTTACAATTAATGTGTTTTGTGCTATTTTTCACATTTTTGTTAAGGATAATTATTTGTATTATATTTTGTATCATACATGTCTCCACACCAAACTGATTTCTTGTTTAAAATAATCCAATTTTTAACATTTCTAACATTTTTAAGACACTCAAGATCAGTGAGGAAGAGTTAATGAGGCATCTATTAGTGATGCCACTCTTGAATTTAGGGTGCTGAGTTGTGAAAAAGGTGTTTGCATTCCGGGTGGCAATGTCAAGGATGCTGCATCACAGCGTCACCTTGGTCACCTTTGCATTTGACGCTTGCTGGTTTAGGTGTTAACCATCTGGTCCATGATGTCTACACCTCCTTTGGTATTATTGTAGTATGCGATGGCTTTGGGGTTTTTTTTTCTGCTATTTGTATCCACTATTTTGATGTGATGCATTGCGCTCATAATGGGAGTGTTTTGCAGGACCAACTTGCAGACAGGAGCAGAGTAGTGAATAGACAAAATGCCTTCATCACACTTGTAATTTAGTAAATATCAGGAAATTCCACAGGATATGACTGTGGGTCATTTTTAAAAAATGTCTGGAAGCTTGAGGTGGTAATTCAAAAATTAGAATTTTGTAAAATGTATGAGAGCTAAGTTAAAAATTTAAATGGCATGATATCAAGAACACATTTTTTTATGAATAGATAGAACATGAATATCCCAGCTGTCGTTTTTTTTTTTTTTTTTTTTTTTTAATGTGCTTTTCAAGATTTGCTAAATGTCTTTAAATCCTGTATGGCACCAACGTCCTCTTTCAAATCTCACACTAAGTAGACAAGAAGACTTTAGCCTAGCTGATATTATTCATGCAGATCAGGTTTGACACTGGTTAGGTGGCCTCAAGAGTAATAACACTAAAAGGGCCTGACAGTGTTCAGCCACGTTTCCTTTAAGTCTGTGCTGACTACCGGAGGATATTCAATTTCTTTTTTCATCATCAATTTGTTCCTTAATTTTGTTTTAGAAATTCTGTCTTGTCCCAATTTCTACGTAACCTGCAACAAGACAACTTTCCCGATCACAAATATCAGGTCTTTAACTGTAGCTGAATGATAATAAAACAGGTTTCAATGTCTCCATAACACACAAAAAGCTATTGTGTTTATACTACAACCCAAATGTGGGGTTTCTGCTGTTGGGACTGAAATTGGGCAGTTTTACTGAGTTAATGTTTGTGTTTGCAAAGTTAGAGCAGGGACTATAGGGGTAACATCATTTGTCAATGACTGCCATTTTGAATCATACAATAAACTGATTATGCTGCATCAATGGATCAATTGTGTTTATGAATTTAGCCCACACTACAGAGCAAGTTTGTTCTCAGAGTATAACATTAGCTTTTTACTTGCTAAGTAGTTAGCACAAGATAGTGCTAGTTCAACTTCCACAAATAATTTCCTATGAAGTCAATATAGATAATATTTTATAAACCATTATATACACTGCTCAAAGTAACACTTTAAAAGCCCATCAGATCTCAATAGGAAAAATAATCATGGTGGATATCCATACTGGTATGTATTGGGTTGTGTGTAGGGTTGCCAACTCCTTGATAAATAAATAAGAGACACCTCCTGGTAGGGCTATCCAACACCACTGTCTGCACCTCTACCGGCCTGGTGATTTTTTTTCACCCTTTTTCTTTGTGTGAAATGACTTTGGAAACATTGGACTTGAACCCAAGTTTAATTCGATGCATGTTTTGACTGATACAAATATCCATGGAAAAACAATTATTCAGCAATTTATAAAATAATTTATTCTTTTTGCAAAACAAAATTACTAGACAAAAACAAATATCCTTCTAAAATAATTAAACCACTATTGAAAAGATCTCTGTCCTGCTTAAATTAAAACAATATAAAAAAGCATAACAGTATAATGCAAAACATTTTCGTAATAGTGCATTTAGTGCAAACAAAAAATCTGTAGAAAAGTTGTAAACATAAACACTTGTGCCTTAAAGGCCATGACTGTACAGGTGTAGTGAAAAAAATATTGAACTAGTGAACTAAAAACTGCAGTGCTGAATTATGTGGAAACAACCTATTTTTTCCATTTATATTTCATTTGAGCTCTTGCTGCTGCAAAGAGTTGTTTGCTTTTCAGGACTGCCGAGTAAAACTCTGAGCATTAATTAGACTGACAATTAATAAAGCTCATCCATGGACAGGGACAGGTTCAGGTTCAGGTTCAGGTTCAGAGTCAGTCAGTCAGTCAGTCAGTCAGTCAGTCAGTCTGTCTGTCTGTCTGTCTGTGATGTGAGCACAGTTGCAAAAAAATGCCACAGCTTCGCCGAAACACGTTGTTTGTGCTTTCATGGTGTCCGTACATCCTGCGGCGGAAGCACGGCGCACTGAAAATTAATTTATGTAACACCAAACATGCTTAGAAATCCAGTGCTTGTTTTTGGTTTCTTTTCTCCACCCACTGTTTAGTGGCCTTAACCTTTGACCTTCTTCACTTGAACCAATTTTTGAATGTTGAAAATCTAACCAAGTACGCTGGGTCAAACCTTAACCCTGTTGTGTTAAAATCACCCAGACCTGGATCAGGTTTTATTTTATCCATGGGTTAACAAATAACCAAAACTGGTTTGCTTTTAAGCCCAGCAGTTGTTAGTGCTTAAAAATTAAGGGTCAGCTTTAAAAATTTGCCCAGTCTTCAAAATATGTTTTGTCATTTAATGCAAATTAAAGCAAAGCAAACACTGTAAGGACAAAGCAGTACAGTCTACTTTGTTTCCTGCTGTACTCTGCTGGTTCTGGTGGTTTTATCACACTGCTGTTGATAAAAATAGACGACCACATGGGAGTTTGGCTCAGTGGGATTTCTGTCTAAAATCACAGAGTTAAAGCAGTTGTTGGAAACATCTGTTAACTGGTGAAATACACTAAAGATGAAATACTTATAGTGTTGTGTGGGTGTGTGCTACTTTGCTCATTAATTAAGAAATTTGTGCATATTTCCCTCCAGTTTTTGGGAGGTGTGTGTGTGTGTGTGCGTGTGTGCGTGCGTGTGTGTGTGTGTGCGTGCGTGTGTGTGTGTGTGTGTGTGTGTGTGTGTGTGTGTGTGTGTGTGTGTGTGTGTGTGTGTGTGTGTGTGTGTGTGTGTGTGTGTGTGTGTGTGTGAATTTACAATGAAAACCTAGAGATATTGGCATTTCTAACGCATGGAAGACATTCATTTGAGCAATTTGAAACAATAAAAGAAAAATATTTTAATTACTTGTATGAACACACACTGTCACTGTATAATTATGCTCAGTAGAAATCTAGAGGTAGGAGTTGCAAATTAAAGGTGCATGAGCAACAACTGGGATTTCTCAGACATGGGCAGTATTTGGTACACTAACTGAATGCCTGGCAAAGTACTGTGGTGGTCCGTTTGTGTATTTATCTTTAAGTGGTTTACAAAATGCTTTAACAAAAGTAACAATTGTTTTTTCACTCAAGCCTATATGTATAAGGAAAAGCCCAAATGCCAAAATGATCTAAAGAATGGGAGGTGCTGATAAACAGGGGCTTTCATGCTCCGTTGACCAATTAAACAGTGGGCACCTAGGGGCAACTGATGAGCTGATAGAAAAAAACACAGCAACAGTACTTTTTTTAAGCTGCACTCTATTAAGCTAGTTTATCTGTCTGCTTTATTTCCTAATTCATAAATGTTTAATGAAACTTCTGAAATCACGATTGACTGATTAACAATGTGCTTGGGTGTAATAAAGAGCAGACTTTGTGCAGCCTACTATGTCAGTTTTACTTCTCAGTTTTAATCATGCCTAGCTGTGCGGACAACATTAACATCTGAATGAGTCCTTATAAACTCAGAAATAACACATACAATGAAAAAACTACAATTCCTATGTGTTACATGACAATGTTAGTTTTCATTATTGCATTCTAAGTAAATTACTTAATAGAAACAAAATCAATAGCCATGGCTAACATAAACCCAATTTGTTTTTATTTACAGTTCGATGATATATCTTACAGTCACAACATACTGAATTTCCAGGATTTTTATTTGTAAATATCATTTGATTTATTGTCAGTCAGTCATTTTCTGTACCGCTTCTTCCATAGCGCTTCTTGCTCTCGGTGGAAGACACACGCGTTTTCTCTCCCTCTCTCCCTGCTGATCCCTGCTTCTGCTTTTGTCTGTATTTTTCTCAGAGCCTCGCTTTGCATATCCTCCAAACTTGTAAATTATGGATTTGGTCAGCTGGTCTCTCAAGGTAATTGATCCAATTTTTCAATGGGAAGACAGGGTAAAGGAGACCCTCTTGTCCAGACGGGACGTTCTTCTCTGGATACACATTGGATTCTTGACAGCAGTGGAAGATTGTGTGCCTGACTACGATGTCGGTCGAGGACGTAGAAAATGTGTACATATTTGGACTTTTGGTGGTTACCTGGCTTATCGAGTGATTCGCAAAACGTGGGCGGCTGTTCAAAGCGTTCCAAAGCTGCCTGCGATGTTGGATGGAGTCTATAGAGCAATCAACACTCAGTCTGAAATGTTAAGAGAGCAGAATCGCAAGCTGGATACGATTCTTGGACAGAATCGCAGCCTGGCAGCGGTTGGACTCAGAGGTTAAAGGATATAATCTTGGAAAAGTTGTACGCACCAGATCTGCGGAAAGTACCAGAAATGTGGCTATTTGGATTCGCAATTGAGACATACCAGTAAATCTCTCAAGGTAGTTGGAAATTCACGACTGCCTGAACCACAACATTTATTGTTTTTCTAAATCTGGCGCCCCAATGTGGCCTTGGCAACTTCTGCTAACTGGCTATCGACAAAATATCTCCTGGATGTTATATAAACACTACGCTCTTCCCCAGCACTCCACTACCAGCTGTGTGCTGATAGGACTATGCGGTAGATTGATAAAACTTCCACCTCTCTTCTCAAGGACAATGGCACTTCTATCAGTGTTGACAGTCTAATTCTTGCAAACACACTCAGACATATATATTCGCACCCTCAAGATTCCACCGTACCCTTGCTGAATCTTTACTTATGTGTGTGTTGCTTACCCCTGCTGAGGTTTTTTGTACTAAGATTTTTTTTTTCCTCCTATCTTACTTTACCTAAATTTGTGATTTCATTGCTTTTCATAGATTTTCAGATTTCTCAGAAGGATTACCAGCAAAAGCCAAATATTATTAGTATTTAAAATTTTGGACTAAAGCTGTTTTTACACCAATGACCAGAGATTTTTTGATTTCTTAGAAGGATTCATAGATTTTTTGATTTCTTAGAAGGATTTGTAGATTTTTAGATTTCTTAGAAGGATTGTATTACAACAATTTCATACCAGTGAAAGCAAAACATTATTAGTATTTAAAAAGTTTGGACCTACCAGTGACCCAGCTTCTCTACTTAGACTTCAGTCAGTGCCCATGACTGTTACTATTTGAATAATGGGACCACAGCTGCCTCATACCAGCAACCAAAATGATTAATATTATCATTTTTCTTCTAGCACACAATTAATTAATTCATTCATTACCACAGATGACTTAATTAGCTAATTACGTTTATTAGAAAGATTGGATTAGAACCAGCTCTTACCAGTAAACTCCCAAGGATTATTAATGTCATTTTATTTGTTTTTCTGTGTTTGATTTTTGTATCATTGTAATGTTTTTCCTCATGTACAGCGCTTTGAGTGCCTTGCTGCTGAAAAGCGCTTTAAAAATAAACTTGACTTGGAAGCTGGTGCCTATCTCCAGCAAGGACACACCCAGGACAGGTCACCAGTCCATCACAGGGCAACAGACAAATATCCATGTACACACTCCTTAGGGCAATTTAGAGAGACCAATTAACCTAACAGCTTTGTCTTTGGACTGTGGGAGGAAGCCAGAGTACCCAGTGAGAACCCACACATACATGGGGAGAACATGCAAACTCCATGTTGGGAGTTGAACCCAAGACCTTCTGGCTGCAAGACAACAGTGCTACCAACTGCACCACCGTGGTTTACTGTAATCATGCTAAAGTGACAACGTGGTACAGTCTATTTAAATGTTAGATAGTGGCTTGCAATAATGCTGTTTGTAGCAATAATTGCATCAGCTACCTATAGATTTAGGATCATTATTTGCTTGACTTTATTCAAAACTGAGTGTCCAACTGAGAGTGTCCAACTGAGGGTGTCCAACCAATTTCCATAATTTCGCTTGTTTTGTGAATAAAAAAGTACAAATTTTACTACCCAGTCTGAATGCTTGCCAAATGTAAAGTATAAATAAGTAATGTTTTTCTAGGAGATTGTGCAGTTTATGCAGCCTGGGGCTTTCCTGTACAAAATGAGGAAACACTCTTCTCCATTGTAATTAAGTGTTATTCATAGAATGCCACACACATCAGGCCAATTTATGTATTTTGAAACATATTTCGTCTGCAAATAAACCTGTTTTCAATTTCTGCAGCTTCAAGACACATGTTTAACTGACACACATTACCTTCAAGGGCAAAACTTCCTTGTTGATAGAGAAGAAGGAGGCCATTGCTTTGGTCCAGGAGGCGAGGCCAGCAACATTACCACACACCCTCTTGGCTGTTTCAATGTTGTAGTCAGGCATTTCAAAATAGGGCTGCAGTAGCTCCACTGTTTCTTCATTAATGGTGTCTTTCGGGAATTGCTTCAAAAGAAACAAAGATGTTAAAATAGAAGGTGGGATATTAGGATGTAGAATGGTTTGATTTGGGACAGAAAAATAATTAGGATCTTTTTCTGTCTGTTTAAAAGTAAACGGCAGGATAAAAAAAGGAATTGTTGTCTGTCAACACCCAGTATATAATTTTCTTTAAAGTTGACTCCTTCACTAAGTGCATGTGCAGGTACTTTGTTGGGAAGGATAACTGATCAAACCCACAATGTCGTCTCTAAAATCATGTGCTTTACAGTTTTTATAAGAAAGATTTATGCAGCATCTGCATTATAGTATTAAAAGTGCACCTGCAAGCTGCCTAGGAAGTTTCCGGCTGTCATGAGTTTTAGGGACTCCTGCCAGGAGGGAGTGTTGCAGTTTTTCTCTGGATCAATCTTCACATTGTTGAGCCGCCTCTGGAAGAGTAGGAGCACACAGTCCATGATGCGCATGATGAGGTGGGGAGGCCGTCCGAGTGTTCGTACAGTGGCAATGTCTGACGGCTTGATTGTCTATTTTGGCACAGACAAAGAAAACAGGCAAGAGCATACATTTTAATATAAATGGGGAAGAAAACAAGAGTTCACCACAGCTTGTTTGTAAAAACTACCTTTTTTCTGCAGAATTGACATGGCTGTGCCAAGAGATTGGATGGCATTTCTACTTTTTAAGAGGATCATAGAATTTTGCCAGTGCAAGACTTTGGATCCAAGCGATAGAATCCAACAATGAGGTTTTGAAATAAAGAAAAAAACTAACAAATACTGTATCTAAGCAGTCCATTGAAATTGTGATCTTGCAAACTTTTTTCAATACCAAAAAAGAAAAATAGTAAATATGTTTTTTTTTTTTTTTGATTATTATGAAAAAAAGAACAATGTTATTTTTTTTGAATTACTTTCTCAATGCAGGGCATATGCAATAATCAAGACAAGACACAATTTCACAGCTTTAGAATATAAAAGTATAGGAAATGTGTAGAGGGAATGCTGCCAAATGCATTGGGAAAGACTAAAATATTTAATAATCAAAAAGAAACACTATATAAATTACGACGGACCTCAGCTATGGGATGAAGAATTACCTTAAGAGATTAAATAAAAATGAGCCACCCCACAATACTGAGGGGAGAATCTCAGAGTTGTTTGGCTGCTTCGTGAAACCTCTCCTCTTTAAGTATCATCTTTTTATTTTATTTAATGTATTTTGCACTTTTCTTTCATCTTCAACTTAACTCTCATTAGGTCTACACTGGTAAACCGTTTATTGAAGACTCGTTGATTCCCTATATTCTCTTTTCATTTCTGTTATTGAATGTCTCAGTTGAATCACAAAGGGATCCAAGTGGCAACCTGAAGCAACACAAAGTAATGCAAGAGAAATGTCACCCTGTACACATTCTGCCGCACAAATAAGCACATAAATCTGCAATATCACACAGTTTACTAACAGCTTTTCAGCCCTTAACCCATTTCATTCATTTATACTGCCATAAATTGCATATAGACACATGAAAGGATCCAAGAGGGGTCGTCACTTAATTGACACTGATTTGGCTCATATGATCTTAAAAGCATGTCTTAGGGATATTTTGTATTTCCTAATGTAAACTTGCAGAGAAAAAAATAGACACTGAATAAAGACATCAGAAAAAAGGTAGTCACAACAATAACAAAATTAGAACTAGAAATTTAAATCAGTTCAACTAAAACTTTTCCTCACTTGCACGTCTTACTATAATGTGATACCACTTAAATTAATGGTGCTTCCCTATCTCATATATTAACTTGTCTACACTAAAAAGTGCTTTAAAACTAAATAGTCCATGCTGTTGTATAATGTAGCTAATTTAGGGCTCACAACGCTTGATGTTTTATCAGGACATTGCTTTCTTCCAGACGTGACAAGAATGAAATAGAATTCATGTGTTGGACCCGAATGCAGATAATCTTCCAAAAGCAGTTAAGATAAGTAAACACTGAACTGAAAAAATGCTATAAAGTAAACAAGTACAACAGAAAAAGGCTGAGGATTTGGAAATCCCAGTGTCTTTAATAAATTAAAGGCATGGACAAAGAAGAATCTTCACATGAACAGATAATAGACAACACAAACCAAATATCATCAAATCCAAAGACCGAGTCAACATAAAAACTAAAAACAATAACATATTCGAAAACCATTAATGGTTTTATCTGTCTAAAGAACACTACTCCATACAAGAGGAGACATGGCAAACTCCGGGAAAAACGTCTGAAAAAAAAAACAACCTATAACTGCTGTCATCATCGTCATTAGGTTTAAAACTTTAAAGAGACCAAAAATCTCTGTTGCCTTGCAGCAAGAAGGTCCTGGGTCTGACTCCTGGCCGGGAGTCTTTCTGGATGGAGATTGCATGTTCTCCCCGTGCATGTGTGAGTTCTCACTGGGGACTCTGGCTTCCTCCACAATCCAAAAACAAGACTGTTAGGTTAATTGGTCTCGCTAAATTACCCTTAGGTGTGAATGAGCGTGTGCATGGTTGTTTGTCCTGTATTTCTCTGTGTTGCCCTGCGATGGATTGGCGACCTGTCCGTAGACTGTGAGCTGCCTATAGTATCTAACTAATATGTGGATGAGGCTTTGGACCCTAGCCACTGCCATTTAGAAAGTGCAGAGGCTTACTCTGAAGTCTAGGCTGGAATGCACTGAAATTACAGTAAATACTGTACTGCAGGAAACACAAAGCAGCAGAGATTTACTACACCAGAGGACACATCTGTCTATGAAAATGGTGTGGTATCTATTGTTACAGCAGCAAAAGTACATGACAGTAATTATATCAACAGATTAAATCTTATCCTGCCATTCTTGCCATTTTAGTCGCCTCAGAGGAGTAGATATTTTGCTCATTTATTTATATTTGCCAGAGGATAAGCCTCAATTTCTTAACACAGACTTTCCATTGCATTAATGATTAATACTCAAATGTCTCTTGTTTCAGGTTGATATTCATTAATGCCACATGATTTATAAAAAATACTGAAAAAATAATAATAATGATGTGTGTAGATATATTGTACTATCACCTCCTATGATTGCCAGGCCATTTTCTATTGTGCAGTTCTTTGGTTCATGACCAAAGCAAATAACAATCCTCATTATGTTCAATTGTTATTTGTGCATTGCAGCAATTAACAAATGTGTGCAGACTGAAACTAATCTGGGTTAGCATTTAGAACAATTTGAGCCGTGGACTTTATTTATACACACAACAAAACTAAATCAGTCCTCCCAAGGAAAACAAAAGCTGAAGCAAACCCTGATAATTGCATATTTAATATTAAAGTTTACGCGTGCCATACTTGCAGTGCAGCTTCTGCCTCCTCAAGAGCTGGCCGTGCAGCTTCCAGCTTCTCCTTGGCAATGACCTTGTCAGCAGAAATGCTGTCCACTATGGCTTGAGCCTTGTCCTTCACTTTCTGTACTTCAACCTTAACCCGCTCTGCTGCCTGGGCTTTTACTGTCACCTCTTTTAGAACCTGGAAGAAAAATGAATGATGCTCATGCAGCATTGCAGTGTTTACTTTAAGCTGCACAGCAGAGAGAAAATGAAATCTTGTACAGCCTGGGCTATGAATATAGTTTCGAATCCATATGTACACTACTAATATGGTTAACCAGCCCCAAGCAAGTTCCAAAGAAACTACACACTTTTTTGCCTTCAACATAACTCTGTCTGGATATTTTTTATATCAGTTGTTTTTTTTTTCTTGGCACAGACACAGGTTTTCAGCATAGTCTATAACATTTGAATATGATTGGAGTCGTTT
Source organism: Girardinichthys multiradiatus (assembly GCF_021462225.1). Classification (NCBI taxonomy): domain Eukaryota; kingdom Metazoa; phylum Chordata; class Actinopteri; order Cyprinodontiformes; family Goodeidae; genus Girardinichthys; species Girardinichthys multiradiatus. The sequence continues at coordinate 11,370,746 of NC_061796.1, forward strand.
CAGAAGCTTAAGGGTATCCTCTCCAAAACCAATTCTATGTGTTTTTTTGGCCATTATCTGGTTGGAACACCTAATTGTAGCCAAATGTTAACCATGTGAATGTTGATTTGAGGTGAAGTTAATGTATTGACAGGCAGTCCACCTGCTTCGTTCTCTCATCAACTTTTTACATTGCACCAGAACCACTGCAAACCTTTAGCATGATGCTACCCTGAGCATGATTGACAACAGGTATAGTCTTCTTAGTTTTAAAGTCTTACTTTGACTCCATTTGTCATTGTGGCCAAGAAGCTCAGTCTGTTGGGACTTGGGAGTATTACTGTGTTTTTCCACTAGAGGTCCTCGTGGAGCCACTGCAGATTCTTGACACAGGTGTTCCAGATCCACGGCTGATGCTGTGCAGTACTGGTCTGGACTGATCACAAGAACCTCTTCTATCTCCAGTCAGCTAAGCAGCTAAATCCACGTCAATCCCGTTGGTCATTATTCTTCTCACGATTTAACCTCACCATTTCTTACCGTCCTGGAACTAAGAATGTCAAACCTGATGCCCTGTCCCATCAGTTCTCTCCTGATGTAACCAGTGAAGAACCCATTCCCATTTTACCAACCAACTGATCGTCTCCGTTACCTGGGAGATCGATAATCTCGTTACACAGGCTTCACTTACAGACCCTGGTCCAAGCAACTTCCCCCCCTAACGGGACCTATGTTCCCTCGTCTGTCCGCTCCCGTCTGATTCAATGGTTTCACACCTCTAAGTTCTCCACACATCCTTGTGATGCTGTGTGCCAGCTGAGGAGTATTTAGGAGCCTGCCACCAGTCCTCTGTTGGCTGAGTGTTTTGCCCTTGTGGTAATCTGTAGCCTGAGTAATCTTGCCAGTGTTACTGTGCTCTGTGCTCACCTTGTGTTTGTTTTTGCCATCTAGTACCTGTGAGGTGTGGGTGGATTCTGTAAACTTTGAACCTGGACATTCTGCATTGCAATCTGACTGTAAGTGATTTTTGGGTCTCACTTCTATCGACTGTGGTTGTGCTCCTGGATTTTCCAACAATCTGCCTCTGTGAGGACTATGACCAACTGTGGACCGCTTCTACAAGTCCTTCTCAAAATATTAGCATATTGTGATAAAGTTAATTATTTTCTATAATGTCATGATGAAAATTTTACATTCATATATTTTAGATTCATTGCACACTAACTGAAATATTTCAGGTCTTTTATTGTCTTAATATGGATGATTTTGGCATACAGCTCATGAAAACCCAACATTCCTATCTCACAAAATTAGCATATTTCATCCGACCGATAAAAGAAAAGTGTTTTTAATACAAAAAACGTCAACCTTCAAATAATCATGTACAGTTATGCACTCAATACTTGGTCGGGAATCCTTTTGCAGAAATGACTGCTTCAATGCGGCGTGGCATGGAGGCAATCAGCCTGTGGCACTGCTGAGGTCTTATGGAGGCCCAGGATGCTTCGATAGCGGCCTTTAGCTCATCCAGAGTGTTGGGTCTTGAGTCTCTCAACGTTCTCTTCACAATATCCCACAGATTCTCTATGGGGTTCAGGTCAGGAGAGTTGGCAGGCCAATTGAGCACAGTGATACCATGGTCAGTAAACCATTTACCAGTGGTTTTGGCACTGTGAGCAGGTGCCAGGTCGTGTTGAAAAATGAAATCTTCATCTCCATAAAGCTTTTCAGCAGATGGAAGCATGAAGTGCTCCAAAATCTCCTGATAGCTAGCTGCATTGACCCTGCCCTTGATAAAACACAGTGGACCAACACCAGCAGCTGACACGGCACCCCAGACCATCACTGACTGTGGGTACTTGACACTGGACTTCTGGCATTTTGGCATTTCCTTCTCCCCAGTCTTCCTCCAGACTCTGGCACCTTGATTTCTGAATGACATGCAGAATTTGCTTTGATCCGAAAAAAGTACTTTGGACCACTGAGCAACAGTCCAGTGCTGCTTCTCTGTAGCCCAGGTCAGGCGCTTCTGCCGCTGTTTCTGGTTCAAAAGTGGCTTGACCTGGGGAATGCGGCACCTGTAGCCCATTTCCTGCACACGCCTGTGCACGGTGGCTCTGGATGTTTCTACTCTAGACTCAGTCCACTGCTTCCGCAGGTCCCCCAAGGTCTGGAATCGGCCCTTCTCCACAATCTTCCTCAGGGTCCGGTCACCTCTTCTCGTTGTGCAGCGTTTTCTGCCACACTTTTTCCTTCCCACAGACTTCCCACTGAGGTGCCTTGATACAGCACTCTGGGAACAGCCTATTCGTTCAGAAATGTCTTTCTGTGTCTTACCGTCTTGCTCGAGGGTGTCAATAGTGGCCTTCTGGACAGCAGTCAGGTCGGCAGTCTTACCCATGATTGGGGTTTTGAGTGATGAACCAGGCTGGGAGTTTTAAAGGCCTCAGGAATCTTTTGCAGGTGTTTAGAGTTAACTCGTTGATTCAGATGATTAAGTTCATAGCTCGTTTAGAGACCCTTTTAATGATATGCTAATTTTGTGAGATAGGAGCTGTATGCCAAAATCATCCGTATTAAGACAATAAAAGACCTGAAATGTTTCAGTTGGTGTGCAATGAATCTAAAATATATGAATGTTAAATTTTCATCATGACATTATGGAAAATAATGAACTTTATCACAATATGCTAATATTTTGAGAAGGATCTGTAGAAGGATTACTTTTTGGACTAACATCTCCCATTCTCAACTGTAAAACCCCTCGGGAGTATTTACAACCCATGATGAAAGTAAGCAAGTTTGTTTGGATCTCCTGGGACATTTTGTTAAAATAACTCCGAACTAATCTGAACCTTTCTCTCCAGAGAGACTGAAGCCTGAGCCTCTTCGACTGAATCTTCTGTGCACATTTATCAAACCTGTAAAATAAACATTTTTCAACTTTTTCTGGTTTCCTGAGTGTGTTTGCATGTGGGTCAAGCAAATTACAAAAATTATGACAGTCTTTGTCTCCCCTGACCATAAACTTTGTTTCTTCACAAGAAATTTAATTTTTCTAAGTGGGCCGCTACAAATTCCCGTCATGCATGAAGGTGTCAGTTTTGGAGCGGAGGCTTCTTTCTTGGTCTGCACACTTGGTCAGTACTCTGAGTATAGCTGAAGTTACACAGACTTCACTGTGACATTGACACTGGTGGTCCGTCATCCTCCACTTTATGATGGCTTGATGGTTGGTGTTTTTTAGGTTGTTTAAAACTATTCTCATTCACCTGAGGGAAATGATTTCAGTCAGATTGTCTAAACTTGGGTTCCTACAAGTTAAAGATCCCAGATGGGTCAAAACTGGTTTTAGAACAGATGAGGCCAGTTTATGTTTCTGGAATTACCCTGAACTCAATACTAATGGACATTAAAAAAATATGCTTAAAAGCGGCTTCTGCATCAATAACCAATTTAAAATAGCTTCACCATTTCTGAAAATGGTCAAATATTCAGCCAGAATTACGACTGAAGGCCACAAAAAAATGTCTGCTCAAGACAACTTGCTCATGGTAATGCAAAAAATTAGTGGTGGGTACGTACATTTTTGATGCTTATGTAAATAAGAGAAAATGGATAAAATTCAAACTTGTGCTGTCAAATCTAGTTTTATGCTGTACCATCATTCCACCATGGAAAAAAACTAATACATCCTTAAAAGCTAAATATTAACTTGAAATTCATCCCTATATGCTATGTTTAGGTACTGTTTTAATAAAAAAAAAAAAAAAAAAAAAAAAAGGAAGGGACCACAACAAGACAAACACTTATTTGTTCATTTTTACAGATAGGAAGAATGCATTTCACCACACGTTATGCAAATGTACATAAGTGACTAGCAGAATATCCAAAAATGTTTATCTAAAAACAAATGGAGATGCCTTAATCTCTACCTTCTATATACATCTTGCAGAAGTGACTCTCAGATCCTCAAACAGAAATACACACAGATGTGAGGAAAGCAAATCTGCTTACCATATCGGCCTTGTCATTGGCGATCTGTAGCTCTTTCTCTTTTACCTCCAGCTCTTTACTAAGAGCTGCTACTGATTCTGATGCCTCTTTTAGCTTTTGCAGGCCAGTATTCATCCTAAACAGTAAAGAGATTTATCAGTTATTTTGGCCACATGTAAATACTGATGATTTGCAGAATGAGGCTTGCTGAGGTGTGTATGACAGTCTATCTAGTATATATCAGAAATATCCGGACACCAAATTCTGTTTGGTGTAAATTAGTTATAAAGCTTTAGGTTGACCTGAATGACCCCCTACTTTAATCAATGTCTGTTTAGCACCAGGTGATAGAAATACCTGGACATTACGGAGGTATTTAATCTTCCGGCTCATATGTCAGATTCTTTAATGTCAAGGTAGGCCTTCAGCAGCTGTCAATAAATCTTCCTTAAGAATTTTATGTTGCTTTGAGGTTTGGAATGGCATTCAATACTTGATGCACTTAACCAATACTTTTTTATTCTAATCCACTATTTGACTTTACAGTATTGAAAATCAGAAGAATGGAACTGTTTTCAGTTTGATAAATGCTATTAAATTTAACTGATATCAATTTGGATATTACTATACTGAGTGGAGTGGCTTACAATTGGATTCTGTTGGTTTGTATTTAACTGCAATACATTTGAATAAATAACTGGTTTCAAACCTGTTGCCTTTTTTTTTTACACTGTTAAACCCTATTATTATTACTATTATGCATGGACATTTTCTCTACAACACATATACAAACATATAAAGATTAATTATCGTAGTGATCACTGCCTTTGAAAGCTTTAGTCCTATTTCCTATAACTGCCAGTATAGTTCAGTATTGTCAAATACAAATTACAAAAAAAAGTCAATGGACCCTTTAAGCTTAGGTTAAAATTGCATTAGTTTTAAGTGCTATATTTTTAACCTGATTGTCGCTTTTACCTGTTGGCCATCGTCTGGACTTCAGACCTCTTCTCCTTATAAATGGTCTTGTAGCCTTGAATAAAGGACAGGTAGGACTTGGGGGTGACATGGGTGGAGCGCCGGTATCTAAGTTGAGTTTAAGAAGCATTGGAAAAAATTCAGGACATATTAGGAGGTAGCATAATCATTGGCACAATGTCTTAATATTACAACTTTTAGTTCAATTACCAAGAAACATCTTCAACTTGAATACATAGTCAACAAACTTGCATGCAATATGTTTTTTTTTTTTTTAACAAAGCTCAATTGTTTCAAATGTAGGCCAAAGTTACAGCAATCTCCAGTGCACACTTGAGGCAACTATTTGGCTTTATTTGACAAATTATGGAAGGTGCCTGTGTGTTTTTTTTGGTAAGCATTGTTTTTTTTACCTCAGAACTCTCAGATGGATGTAATCTTTGCAAAAGTTTCTTTTTTTGTTGAATCATTAACACTGAATTGACTAATGCATGTGAGGTCTGCAGTGCTCTAGATGTTGTTCTGGATTCTTCTGTGAACTCCTGAATGAGTGTCCATGCACTCTTGGGGTAATTTTGGAAAGGCAGCCACTCCTTCCTCTAGCCTACTTCATGTTGTTAGACATGTTCTATTCAAATGATTTCCTGATTCTATATGTCTCACAGTAATCAGGCCTGAGTGTGGCTTGTATGACTGTAAAAACATTTAAGTGTGACCAAAAGCAAAAACAAAAGGCCGGTAAGGGGAAAATATTTTAACAGCAGGATGTATTTTTTAAATATTAAGTTTTGCCATGTTTTAAATTGCTTTTTTATGTTATGTAAGGTTCCAAGCTGAAACATCCAGTCTGCTGAAATACCGTACCTTTGAAAGTACTCCACACATTTTTCTGCAACGCCATCCTGGAAGGAGCCCATGCACTGGACTACCTCCCGTTTGACCTGGGGTGGGCACTCAATATCGTACACAGACAGGAAGTGCTCTGAAACTGAATGGCAGAAGAAATGTGAAGGAAAAAATATAAGCTTGTGAATCAGTTGAAATAAGACATAAAAAGAAGGAATAACCCAAACTGACATGTTTACACATAAATGTGTTGAAGGATCATGCCTCTTTCTTTACTTTAAGCTGGGCTGTGTCTAATATAATGTTTTCCATTTTTTATTATAACATAACTGTTTTTATAAGTAGTCAACAAAGTAAAGAGAGAAGATTTAAAATACCCTTTCCTTAGATAGTTATGTTGTAATTCGTCCCAGTCGTTCCACTCTGCTCTTCATTTGTTTTGCTTTTCATGCATTTTAGTGTTTTTGGAAAGAATCAAGGAGATGATTTTTTGCTAATATATCTTCCATTTTAGCTCAATCCTAAAATGCTTCCGAAGGCCAACTGCCAAACAAGGACTGCCGTTCAAGCACTCTTTGAAACAATTCTTCTGAGTTATTTTGCACCTTATAGACCTCAGCTTCAATTTGCATCCACTGTTCCCATAAACTTGAGTGTCTGTAATAAATGTTATTAAATAACAACATAGCCATTTTGTAAAGGGCTTCCCCAGCATTGATGGTATTTGTTAATTATTTTTGAAAGTAATAGGCAGCTGCATAGAAGAGTACTTTTCTCAAACTCTGCTGAGTTTCTTTGAGGAGAAGTTTAAAAATGTAAAACGTCTTCCCTGACAATAAATAAATAATTGAAAACTCAGACAAACTAATTAAGGTTAGCCTAACATTGGTTTGAGGTTTACCATCTGGAAATGTTTGCATGCCACTGCATAGTTGAAACAATGACAGATTTTCAGCAATAAGGACAATTTCAAGGGTTTTGATGAGAAAGGTAACAACCAAGGGTTATAATATACTGTGTTTTATTCAAAACAATAAGTTTCAGCAATCACAAAAATACCAGCTCTTCAAAGTAATACAGTAAAACACTATGAACATCAAATTAAATAAATGCTACCAAGAATTGAGATCAAGTCATACCATTATGACACATTGCCCATGAGACATACCTGCAACAAGTGCATCTTTGGGCCAGCGACTAAACCAGTCCATGGTGCAGCCAGATATCAGTGCTGGAAACTTCAACGCCCGGTTTCGAAACTTCTCTCCAACAGGCGAAAAGCACAGAATGACATGGAGATTACGTCGGACCCTTGACATGAAATATTCAAACAGGTTTTCATTGGTCGGTGGCCGCTTTGGAAACTCTCGCCGCATAACAGGGATGAGATCACTGAGTATCTCATCCATCTCATCACGAGCAAACAAATTGGACACCTAAAGACAGAAATGACACTTGGTTAGGCACTTTTATTTTTGCAAAGTTAGTAAAACGAGTTACATATCTCTTCTGCAGTGTTGCACTAAACTGTTCAGCCATCTTTCAACAAATTTTTAAGGATGTTAATTTATAGTTTTTCAGTCTCTGCATGAAAAGGGACATTTTCTATTTTTTTATATTAAGCTGAGGGTCTTTTTTTTAGCTTAAACATTTTAACAGAGAAAAAAGTAAAATATGCTGAAGTTAAGATAACATTGTCAAAGTAATTTATTTTTCCATATACCCAGAAAACCTGCAAAAAGCAGCAATGTTTACATTTTTAAAACCTTATAGACTGGGCAGTGTCATTCTAACATGAAAGCTAATTTCAAGCAAAGTTTAAAATTTCTAGCAGCTAAAAAGATGACATATTAGTGATGGACTAGTGAGCACCTTGGAAGAACAAAGCAGCATTGTGGTAAGCAGGAGCAGGCGTCTGACCTGGTCAAACTGACCTGTTTGACCACTCTCACAAAAACAGCTTATTTTTCCATTTTGTTTCTTATCTCCCCAGAATGTCTGCAACACAGCCCACTCTCTCAAAAGAAAACCACAAACATATTGATTACAAACAGTGCCCAGACACAATACTTCCTCTTCCCCGGTCCCTAGTTCCCTTTACCCCCCCTGTTAGAGCATCTGCTGCTGAAATTGTAAACCAGAAAAGGACGTAGAGATAGAGTCAAAGAGGAGCCGAGAAACAAGAAGGAAGAGAGAAAAGATACCTGTGCTTCTACACAGAAGACAGAGCACCTTAACAAATGTATGAAAAATGAAGAGTCAGATAAAAGGAGTGGAAAGAACATATGAAGAAAAAAACTACTTGAAAGTACAGAAAAGTCCAAACTGTTGTAAAAATGATAACAGGTTAGAGAAAAAAAGTTAGCATTTCATATTTGTGATTCCAACCTCTCCAGATGATAAGACATTGTTCATGTACTCCAAGAAGGACTCGTCTTTGATTTCGTTGTCAGTGAAGATGAAGCTAGCACCTTTTCCCTGCTGACCGGCTGTTTTGTACAAATTTTTCAGGTCCTCCATCAAGTTAGTGGTGGTATAAGAGCTGCAAAATTTAAACAAATGCAAAATATTTGTTAGTGAAATGGGCCTCGCAAACGTTTTCCTCAAATCTAGTTTATATAAACTATTTGTGGACAGCCCAAATTAGCGTTGTTTGCATGCATTTTATGAGCCAAAACTACAAAGTGGCATTGGGTTCTACTGGTGCAAATTGTAAAAAAAAAAAAAAAAACTAACATAAACTGAAAAAATGGGCCTGATACAAGAGTTTAAACAGTGATGATAATGTAATACGGGTTTTCCATTGGCTTTTTTGTACATTAACTTAAGATATTAATGATGTAACAATTAGATATCAGAATGGTCAGGAACTTCTGACACACTCCAGCCACATGAGGTCTAGCATTGTCCTGCATTAGGAGGAACCCAGGGCCAAACGCACCAGCATATGGTCTCACAAGGGGTCTGAGGATCTCATCTTGGTACCTAATGGCAGTCAGGCTACCTCTGGCGAGCACAAGGAGGGCCATGCGGCCTTCCAAAGAAATGCCACCCCACACCATTACTGACCCACTGCCAAACCGGTCATGCTGAAGGATGTTGCAGGCAGCAGATCGCTCTCCACGGTGTCTCCAGACTCTGTCACGTCTGTCACATGTGCTCAGTGTGAACCTGCTTTCATCTGTGAAGAACACAGGGCGCCAGTGGTGCATTTGCCAATCCTGGTGTTCTCAGGCAAATGCCAAGCGTCCAGCACGGTGTTGGGCTGTGAGCACAACCTCCATTTGTGGACGTTGGGCCCTCATACCATCCTCATGGAGTTGGTTTCTAACCGTTTGTGCAGACACATGCACATTTGTGGCCTGCTGGAGGTCATTTTGCAGGGCTCTGGCAGAGCTCCTCCTGTTCCTCCTCCTTGCACAAAGGCGGAGGTAGCGGTCCTGCTGCTGGGTTGTTGCCCTCCTACGGTCTCCTCCACGTCTCCTGGTGTACTGGCCTGTCTCCTGGTAGCGCCTCCAGGCTCTGGACACTACGCTGACAGACACAGCAAACCTTCTTGCCACAGCTCTCATTGATGTGCCATCCTGGATGAGCTGCACTACCTGACCCATTTGTGTGGGTTGTAGAGTCCGTCTCATGCTACCACGAGTGTGAAAGCACCACCAACATTCAAAAGTGACCAAAACATCAGCCAGAAAGCATCGGTACTGAGAAGTGGTCTGTGGTCCCCACCTGCAGAACCACTCCTTTATTAAGCGTGTCTTGCTAATCGCCAAAGATTTCCCCCTGTTGTCTATTCCATTTGCACAACATCATGTGAAATTGATTGTAAATCAGTGTTGCTTCCTAAGTGGACAGTTTGATTTCACAGACGTTTGATTTACTTGGAGTTATATTGTGTGGTTCAAGTGTTCCCTTTATTTTTTTGAGCAGTGTATAAAGTTTACTTTGTTGTTACCATGACTGCAAAGCAACAGCGGGCCATGACACAAACATTAAATTGCTTGCCACTCAGGGCTGTTTAAAAAAAATAATCAAGAACACACTGTTTTGAAAAGTTCAAAAGGATATGTATAGATTTAGAAAGGGTCATCATTTAAAAATAGAAAAAGCCAAAGTAAATCTCAATATAAAAAGAGACTTTACAGTACTGAATGTGCAAGTAAAGGTTAAATTTAGTAAGCAGACAAAAAAAAACAACTAATGAAGCAAACATGCAGCCAAAGTGCCTGTTTTCCCTGGAAAACCCCAGGCTCTTTCATATTCATAGCAACCACCAAAGTCAGTTAGAGACTTGGCCAGTGGGAGACATGATGACCACTACTGCCCACAGGCAACGATAGGGAAAGCCTTTGACAGCATTGGACAGTAACAAAGATGCTAAAGTGAGAGTTATAAAAAAAGAACTACAAGGCAGATCTTATCTCAGAGAAACACATAAGTGATCTTTCTCATGCCATAGATCTTGGAAATAAATATTTAAATTGTGATAATCAGAGTGAGCATTACCGTGTGAGGGTTATCTGGAAGGTCGTGTATCCAGCTATGAATGAGGCCAACCTGGTCAGGCTCTGTTTGCCAGAACCTCCAACACCCACTAAAAGGGCATTACCACCTGGAGTCCGAATTATTCTTGAGATCTGCACACATGCAACATATGTTAATATGCAAAAGAGCGATGACATTAAATTAGAAATTTATTGAAAAGTTTATTTATTTCATTAACTCAATTCACTAAGTGAAACATATTACATAGATTGATTACATAAACTGATGTTTTCAAGCCTTTCTGTAAATTATTATGATTTTCCTCTTACAGCTAATGAAAACATAACATTTAATTTCTTAGAAGATTAGAATATTACAGGAGACCAATAACAAAAAAATTTTGATACAGAAATGTGAGCCTAATGTACAAGTATTGTCTAATACCTGCTTAAAGTTTGTTATTTTCAAAAGGGACTTTTAATCTAACAAACAAGCCTCATCAGAATGCATATTCTCATTTTTTAAATATGACAGTATATGATAAAGATAAAGTATATTAATAAAGATGTGATAAAGATTTTTAGCCATCTTTAGTAAGATCAGTAAGATGTTCAAAAATAAAGTCAGAGAATGTACAAGCTTTTAACTGCCACTTAGACAGGAAGTCAGACTTCAGTGGGTAACAGGAAGGCCAACTTATTACAGCAAAATTGTTTTGTTTGACCCTTTTGAGTTTTTAACCTGTATGTCATGAAACATGCTGGATTTGAAAATGCTGGAGGCTGTTTGGAAATCTGAGAGTAAAGGAAGACTTCTTTGTTCACTAGGATATTCACAATTAGACTGCTTGTTTCATTTTAATCATGTTAATCACTAAAATGTTAGTTTGAATTGTCATTTCTATAATCACTTTGTCTTTATTAGCAAAATAAATACGTAATCCCTGTTTAACTGCACAGAGGTGTAACAGGATGTGGCATTCCTCTGTTCCTAACTAGATATTGTATGCAACACAAGGTTCTTTATTGTAGCTGTAAAACATCCTTAAAGTAAAAGATAAACAAAGTTACATCAAACAGTAAATTAGAATCTAACACAATTTTTTATTTTTAAATTATCCTCAAGAAACAAAATGCATATATTTTCATAATGTTTGGACTTTTGCAAAAAAGTAATTTAGCTATGATTTTTTTACTGTTTGAGGTTAGGCTTTATTTTTAATGCCTCTATCCCTGAATCTGGATCATTTTGTTGCATTTAAAGTTTTATATTGATGCAGACAGATAAAGCTCTGCATCTTTAGCCTATTTTACAGAAAATTTATTTTTTTATTGCAATGTGAAGACAGTTGAATTTTTCATTCATGCAAAAACTAAAAATGTTTCTGAACTCTTTGGATTAAAGTTTTTTTTTTTTTTTCTTGGACAATTTGAATCAGCTAAACTTGGTGTCAGCTGATTGGTTCATTATAAGATCGGCCACAACATTTTTAATCTGTGCACCTTTACCTCTTGATAAGTTGTATTAATGAAAGGAGGCCTAAAACAATCAAGCCAGACAGAAAAAGGTATATGCTTACAAGAAAAACCTCTTGTGTTATTTTGAATGAAATGAAACTGAAATATTTTCATGCTTGTTGGGTTTGTACAGGTCCTTCTCAAAATATTAGCATATTGTGATAAAGTTCATTATTTTCCATAATGTAATGATGAAAATGTAACATTCATATATTTTAGATTCATTGCACACTAACTGAAATATTTCAGGTCTTTTATTGTCTTAATACGGATGATTTTGGCAAACAGCTCATGAAAATCCAAAATTCCTATCTCACAAGATTAGCATATTTCATCCGACCAATAAAAGAAAAGTGTTTTTAATACAAAAAACGACAACCTTCAAATAATCATGTACAGTTATGCACTCAATACTTGGTCGGGAATCCTTTTGCAGAAATGACTGCTTCAATGCGGCGTGGCATGGAGGCAATCAGCCTGTGGCACTGCTGAGGTCTTATGGAGGCCCAGGATGCTTCGATAGCAGCCTTTAGCTCATCCAGAGTGTTGGGTCTTGAGTCTCTCAACGTTCTCTTCACAATATCCCACAGATTCTCTATGGGGTTCAGGTCAGGAGAGTTGGCAGGCCAATTGAGCACAGTGATACCATGGTCAGTAAACCATTTACCAGTGGTTTTGGCACTGTGAGCAGGTGCCAGGTCGTGCTGAAAAATGAAATCTTCATCTCCATAAATATTTTCAGCAGATGGAAGCATGAAGTGCTCCAAAATCTCCTGATAGCTAGCTGCATTGACCCTGCCCTTGATAAAACACAGTGGACCAACACCAGCAGCTGACACGGCACCCCAGACCATCACTGACTGTGGGTACTTGACACTGGACTTCTGGCATTTTGGCATTTCCTTCTCCCCAGTCTTCCTCCAGACTCTGGCACCTTGATTTCCGAATGACATGCAGAATTAGCTTTCATCCGAAAAAAGTACTTTGGACCACTGAGCAACAGTCCAGTGCTGCTTCTCTGTAGCCCAGGTCAGGCGCTTCTGCCGCTGTTTCTGGTTCAAAAGTGGCTTGACCTGGGGAATGCGGCACCTGTAGCCCATTTCCTGCACACGCCTGTGCACGGTGGCTCTGGATGTTTCTACTCCAGACTCAGTCCACTGCTTCCGCAGGTCCCCCAAGGTCTGGAATCGGCCCTTCTCCACAATCTTCCTCAGGGTCCGGTCACCTCTTCTCGTTGTGCAGCGTTTTCTGCCACACTTTTTCCTTCCCACAGACTTCCCACTGAGGTGCCTTGATACAGCACTCTGGGAACAGCCTATTCGTTCAGAAATTTCTTTCTGTGTCTTACCCTCTTGCTTGAGGGTGTCAATAGTGGCCTTCTGGACAGCAGTCAGGTCGGCAGTCTTACCCATCACTCAACCAGCCTGGTTGAGTGATGAACCAGGCTGGGAGTTTTAAAGGCCTCAGGAATCTTTTGCAGGTGTTTAGAGTTAACTCGTTGATTCAGATGATTAGGTTCATAGCTCGTTTAGAGACCCTTTTAATGATATGCTAATTTTGTGAGATAGGAATTTTGGATTTTCATGAGCTGTATGCCAAAATCATCCGTATTAAGACAATAAAAGACCTGAAATATTTCAGTTAGTTTGCAATGAATCTAAAATATATGAATGTTAAATGTTCATCATTACATTATGGAAAATAATTAACTTTATCACAATATGCTAATATTTTGAGAAGGACCTGTATATGTTTGTTCAATTCCAGTCTTCTAGGGCCGGTGTCATGCATGTTTTAGAATTTTTCTCTTGTTTAACACACCAGATTTAAATTAAAGGGACTTGATGATATTTTTAGAACATAATTGAGCCTTTTGCTTAAAAGCATGGAGGACACCAGTCCTGGAGAATTGGGACTGGACACTACTTCTGCAGACATTTTTTCCTACCTTGTGGACATGATCAACTTATTTGTAAATACAATCTCAAAGATCTGTGTTCTAGTCAACTCTCAATATTTTTAATTTAGGCTTTAATTTTCCAAGTTTAAAATACATTTTATGATATTTGTCTTTTATTCAGACTATTTTCACCACATAGTACAAAATAAAATATCTATAATACCTTGATCAGATGCATCATCGCATCCTGAAAGAAGACCATGTCCATGCCAGTACCCCTAATGCTCTCATTGTAATGACACAGGAACATATTCAGTCTCTCCTTTAAACTCTCAAATGACTCAATAGGCTCATACACCTTGGGCAAATCAAAGTCTGAATCTTCTGGTTCCTCCCCTGTGAGAAAAGTAGTTTCATAATACAACAATTAAATGTCAAAGAGGGAATCAAACCATTAATAAAAATGGTTTCCACTAGCATGTTTTCCTGCTTCAGGAGTACCTGTAGCTTCCGGGGCATCTCTTAAGAAGTCAACAAAGTATCTGTCTTCTCCAAAATCCACCATATTCCTGATGTCCTCCCTGAGCTCATCTCCCATCAGCTTTGCGAGTGTTTGGTCAAACCATTCTATATCATCAGGCATCGTGAATCTGTCAGCTATCACACGTTTGCACTCATGCTTCCACAGTGCCAGCAACACCTGAGAAATTGTTGTCAGTGAAGACGGAAGGTTAGCAAAGAAAACTCAAATCATCTACAAACAATAAAACAAGAGCAAAGGCAAACTGACAGATGCCATTGATAGGAAAGAATTGTTTTGGTCCATAATAAGTTATTCTATCAGTTTGGAGACAAGTGCCAACCCCCATTTTCTGGTTGGCTTGTTTTGTCGGCAGAATGTTATGAGTTTCACCCTCGAGCAATCTGGGTTTGGCTGGGAGTCATAGCAGAATGTAGGACAGTGTGAGCAAGAGTATAAATTTGAATGTATTCAATTATTCAGTAAGGCCACATAGTAATGTGGAGTGGGCCACCTCAGCAAGAACTGAATTTTAAATGGAGATTTTGTTTTATTTTATTTAATCCATCTCTACCAACAGACACTCAAATTTCTCTCCAATGTTGTCAATATTTCATGAAATAATGTATTATGTAGTAAAACCGCTGCACTATGACTTTTGATGGGATTTAAATATTTATTTTTTGCAAACAGTTTTGAATAAATAAAACTTGTATACATGAGCATAGGTAAAATAAATTATATTTTAACATCTAAACTTGATTTAAAAACCAAGTTATCAAAAAGAACAGATAGAAAGACACAGTATAAAAACTGCCTCACCTGGACAGAGCTGACTACCTCAGCAGTAGTTGTTAGCATCCCTTGCCATATCCTTGAGAGGTCTCTCAGGTTGAAAATGTAGTGAAACTTTGCAGGAGTTGGAAGCATCTTGAGCTTTGTCATCTGCCAGAGACGACGGGTTAGAGACACTAGGTGATGTACAGTGCTCTGAACCTCGGTGCTGAAACCACGCTGGGTGCAAAAGTAGCCCTCACCAATCACTCCTGTAATTTGGGGGCATCGATTGTATTATTATTATTATTATTATTACAGATTTCTATGACAGGTAAAAGATGTAGAATGTGTCAGAACACAACTCTGGTTATTTATCAGTTTATCACTGAAAAAATAGGAACTGTGAAATTCAACCTGGAAAGACTCACAAATGAGAGAAACACAGAGATGGCAATCAGAGGCGTTTATTAGCTGATGTTTGTTTTCTTTTGGCGCTCGGACCCCGGTGGAAGCCGTGGATGCTGATAATGACATGAGCTTGAATAAACATCTTAGGGTTAAAATTAGAGAAGTCTTCCCCCCCGGTATCCTGATACTGGTCGTGGAGTGGAGGCCTGAGTAGATAAGGGAGTCGGAAGGAGCTTGAAGCCTGATGGTGGAGATGAGGTGGAGGAGGGTTGAAGCTCAGCTGAAGGGCAGGAGAATCTGCATATGATGGTCTTTTAAAGTGAATCCTTGAGGGATGATTGGCTAAAGAGGAATGTGGATCAGGAGCTGATTAGTTGGAGTGGAGAACATGGTAGAGTAGTTAGACGGAGCTGGTAGTACAGGTCCTTCTCAAAATATTAGCATATTGTGATAAAGTTCATTATTTTCCATAATGTCATGATGAAAATTTAACATTCATATATTTTAGATTCATTGCACACTAACTGAAATATTTCAGGTCTTTTATTGTTTTAATATGGATGATTTTGGCATACAGCTCATGAAAACCCAAAATTCCTATCTCACAATATTAGCATATTTCATCCGACCAATAAAAGAAAAGTGTTTTTAATACAAAAAACGTCAACCTTCAAGTAATCATGTACAGTTATGCACTCAATACTTGGTCGGGAATCCTTTTGCAGAAATGACTGCTTCAATGCGGCGTGGCATGGAGGCAATCAGCCTGTGGCACTGCTGAGGTCTTATGGAGGCCCAGGATGCTTCGATAGCGGCCTTTAGCTCATCCAGAGTGTTGGGTCTTGAGTCTCTCAACGTTCTCTTCACAATATCCCACAGATGCTCTATGGGGTTCAGGTCAGGAGAGTTGGCAGGCCAATTGAGCACAGTGATACCATGGTCAGTAAACCATTTACCAGTGGTTTTGGCACTGTGAGCAGGTGCCAGGTCGTGCTGAAAAATGAAATCTTCATCTCCATAAAGCTTTTCAGCAAATGGAAGCATGAAGTGCTCCAAAATCTCCTGATAGCTAGCTGCATTGACCCTGCCCTTGATAAAACACAGTGGACCAACACCAGCAGCTGACACGGCACCCCAGACCATCACTGACTGTGGGTACTTGACACTGGACTTCTGGCATTTTGGCATTTCCTTCTCCCCAGTCTTCCTCCAGACTCTGGCACCTTGATTTCCGAATGACATGCAGAATTAGCTTTCATCCGAAAAAAGTACTTTGGACCACTGAGCAACAGTCCAGTGCTGCTTCTCTGTAGCCCAGGTCAGGCGCTTCTGCCGCTGTTTCTGGTTCAAAAGTGGCTTGACCTGGGGAATGCGGCACCTGTAGCCCATTTCCTGCACACGTCTGTGCACGGTGGCTTTGGATGTTTCTACTCCAGATTCAGTCCACTGCTTCCGCAGGTCCCCCAAGGTCTGGAATCGGCCCTTCTCCACAATCTTCCTCAGGGTCCGGTCACCTCTTCTCGTTGTGCAGCGTTTTCTGCCACACTTTTTTCTTCCCACAGACTTCCCACTGAGGTGCCTTGATACAGCACTCTGGGAACAGCCTATTCGTTCAGAAATTTCTTTCTGTGTCTTACCCTCTTGCTTGAGGGTGTCAATAGTGGCCTTCTGGACAGCAGTCAGGTCGGCAGTCTTACCCATGATTGGGGTTTTGAGTGATGAACCAGGCTGGGAGTTTTAAAGGCCTCAGGAATCTTTTGCAGGTGTTTAGAGTTAACTCGTTGATTCAGATGATTAGGTTCATAGCTCGTTTAGAGACCCTTTTAATTATATGCTAATTTTGTGAGATAGGAATTTTGGGTTTTCATGAGCTGTATGCCAAAATCATCCGTATTAAGACAATAAAAGACCTGAAATATTTCAGTTAGTGTGCAATGAATCTAAAAAATATGAATGTAAAATTTTCACCATGACATTATGGAAAATAATGAACTTTATCACAATATGCAAATATTTTGAGAAGGACCTGTAGAAGTGAGTCTTCCAAGTTGAATTTTCGTCAGAACTCCATGAGTTCAAATGAATTTCAAGTTAATTAATTTATTTTATAAACAATCATGTGGAAAAATTCCAATACCCTTTTAAATATTCAGTTCTTCGATAGCAATCCTTTCCTTTTTAATGTGTATGTGAAAAAGTGACTTCAAACAGACAACTTCAAACTGAATCTCTGTGTATTAATCAATGAAGGTCTCCTTTAAAATACTGAGTGACAATGTTTAAATCCTGTGCACCTAATGTGATATGTCTGTGTGTAATTCCAACCATTTAAAGTAGTGCATAAATATTAAAGTGTCCTAATTTATTACTTACCAAAATTTAAATATAGCAAAAACATTTTAAAATGTAAAAAATAAAAATGTTTAAATTTACTGTCCATATGTCATAAAGACATAACAGTTTTTATTGGGGTCACTGAATGTAGGGCACCCTGTTCTCTGTAGCTTTGTGAAATATGTTCAAGAATTGCCACCTATTTAAACATAAACTAACAACATGTGGATATACATGATGCTTCTCACACTGATATACCCACCAAATATCTTATCTATGGAGGCATTAGAGGGAAGGGTGCAGTTAAAGACGGAGAACTGCCTTTTCAGCCTTTGCGGAATGTCATTGCGCCCTCCCCCTGGATGAATCATGGCTGCCAGAAACTGAACATCAACCATATTGGTGAACTCTCCTGGCTTCTCCAGGTTGAAGAAGCCATTCTGCTCCATCAGCTGCCTGACAATCTCATTGGTCACCTTGGATAAAAAGCAAATCGCATATAATTACAACTAAAAAGCTTTATCATCATGCAAATAAAACAATCTTTGGAATGAAGCATCTCAAGACTGATCCCTAACCTGGTCTCCCCATTCGTTGATGACAGGCATGTTAATATCATCTATAAAAATAGACATTTTCTTCCCAGTAGGAGGGCCGTAAGTCGTCCCCATCCTCTTATCCACATAGCTCTCAACTGTTCTCTGAAAAAATAAGCTAGGGTTACTAAAGCATACTACTAAAGAAGAAGACAGTTGCTATGCCTAGGAATAGAAACACATACTGTGACACATATGCACAATTTATTAAAAAATTTAGCAAATAAAAATGAAGTTACTTTTTACCTGGAACATGAGAGGTGTAGTAGCAGAAGAGAAGTTGAGACATTTGCCAATGTGGCTCTCAGGGTCATACTTTGACATGTAGCCTTTGATCATCACAGTCTTGGCTGTTCCTTGCTCTCCAATCAGCAAAACAGCCTTTAAAGAATATTTGGATTTAAACTTTGTTTCAAGTACACTTGAGGGAAACATCTCAATGTGACTATTGTGCCTCCTACTGTATGAAAGATACTTGCTATTCATAGGTTTGATTTATTTAACATTTTAATGGTTTACTTTTAATGGTTTGCTTTTATCCTTTCCTGAGGACATTAGCATAAGCTCAATGTTCTGAAACAGCTGAAAAAAACATGCATATATTGTAGAAATTTGATATTAAAATGAGGTTGACCTATGTTCATAAATTAAAGAGAAAAAGGAATCTAATCTTGAGCTTTTTACAAACACACCTAGGGGGAAGAAAAATAAAAGTCCAGATTCGGAAATAATTGTTATTAATAAAATGTCCATTGATACAATTGTTGGAACCTCTACTTTTTCTAAACCTCTTTTGGCAACATGCCAGCAATTAGTTCTCTTCTACAACATCTGACAAGGTTGGATCATACTAATCCAATGAAGTTGGGACTTTGTGTAAAACCTAAATAAAAATAACATACAATCATTTGTAAATCCTGTTCAACGTGTTGAAAGCATTACATTTAAAATGTGTGAATATTTGCAAAGAACAATAAAGTTTTTCAGTTTGAACAATAAATATTTTGTATTTGTAGTGCATTCAATTGCATTTAGGTTTTATTTACATTTTGCTCAATGTCCTAACTTCACTGGATTAGAGATTGTACAGAGAGGAATCTTTGACCATTCCTTTTTGTACAATCTCTCTAGATCATCCAGACTCTTGGGTCCTCTTTTATGCCCTCTTCTACTCAGCCAACCCACATGTTTCGGTGGCCAGAGAAAAATATATATTTTGTTTATGGAGAACCATTTCTTTGTAGATTTGGCCATATGTTTTTGAACACTTTTGGTCACCACTCACTTTCATTCCAATGGCAGTGGCCACCAGGTTTTTATCTGAAATGTCCTGGGATTTCAAATTGTTCAGTTATGCCCTTCAACAGGGTTACCAGGCCTTTCAAAATACAAACAGGCCCACACCATCACAGAACGTCTGCAACACCCAACAGTGGACATTGTTTTTTCTTTTCAAATATTTATCCTTTGGCTCATACCAAACCATCCAGGAGTGGTTGTTGCTGAAAACTGCAATCTTTGTCTCATTTGACCAAAGCACATGATTCCAGTTAAAGTCCAACTAGAGCAAACCAAACTCCACATACTGTTTGTAAAGGTAGAGCAGAGTGGCTTTTTCTGGCATAATTTCCAAACAACCAGTGTTTATACAGAGATTGTTGGGGTTACCAATGATTGTGATGTTCTTAACAGTGCGTTTCCCCCAACTGTATAAATGTATAAATTATATTAGCTATTTGATTTTTAGGGATCACACTGCTTTTAGCAGTCTACAGACAGATATGATGCATCTGATATTTTAGATTAGTCTTGCACACAGGTATTTACTGCTTGATTTATTTTATTTTATTTTGTTTTTTGCATTACCTTGCCCTGCTTTGCAATTGTTTGAATCAGGAAGTCAGTTCTAACATTGTCAACATTAGGGACCAGAATAGAGCTATATTCTGGGGTGACTTCAGATGAATAAAAGTATTCCTCAACCCTGGTGTTCCAATGGACCCAGTGACCTGGAAGGACATACAGTTTCATACTTTAAAAAGACAGAAATGTCATGTAAAAATAAGAATCAACGATGAGGGTTATTTAAAAGAAATCTCTTAAATATGTAATTTTACCATTTGGGAAAACTTTTGTAAAAATAAAGCAAAAAAAACACAAACATAAACCACATGGTCTAGCTTTTTAAAGAACAGTTTGTGAATTTTTTACATTTGATCACAATAAATGTTCATACATAAACAATTACCTTCTGTTGTGACATAGTAGTCAAACATGGTGTTATCACTATGTGAAGGAATGTCTGGCAAATTTAAACAGATACTGTCATTTCCTCTGAGCCAAGCCTCCATCGTCCTTCGGTCTTCCAGCTCAAGTAAAGCTCCAGTGCTCCATATGAGGGCAAAGACATAAAGTCGCTCCAAGTGCTCCCTGGATAACTCGCCATTCTGCTCCTGAACAGTGAAAATGAAACTAAATAATGGTGCATAATGGACTTTCACTTCAAAAATGCCAACATTGTAAAATTAAAAAAACAGGTAAATCAATAATTAGAAAAACAAATAAAGCAAGGTAAATGTTTTTATATGTTTTAAGCTTATTTTGGCATGGAATCAATTAATTCGTTTTACTTATCAGTGCTATTTTATATAGCCCTAAACGATGACCTTTATGTATAATGAAGTGCCTTAAGTGCCTAATTAAAATTAATAAAAAACTGAAATACTGAAAATAGGTTTGCTGGCTTCATTTCCTGTAAAAAGCTAAACTGTGATGATGAGCTGGTCATAAGGGCTGTGTTTTATCGTGCCAAGGAGTCCAAAACAAAGACAGGAAAAAAAAAAAACAGAAAAAGCTAAAGCCATCTGGTTGATGAACCACCTGGAAAGCAACATAGCAAAAGCATAGATTTCTGTATTAGTTTCTACAAATATTGTCCCATTTATATTAATTATTGGATCTGAAGCAGCATTGTAAGTTAATAAAGTATAGTTTTTTTCACATTTCCTTTTAGGTTTGTGTTAAAAAGGTTTCAATTTAGTTTCATCATATCAGAACATTCAGTGATGGAGATGTTGTGCTTTTGAGTATTTCGACTGCAGCAGGTATTTCATCATAGATTCTCAGATCTGAGGTTTAGCATAATCTTTACTTTCAGGTCTTCAAGACGTTAGGTCCCACTTCGGGTTCGTTTTTTGTTTCCTAAAAAAAGCTGATTTTTCTTTTTTTTTTTTTTGCCTCAGATTGCTCAAAGACAGTTATCTTTACTACAAGTTAAAACATTTATAAAATACATCTAACTGTGGTTAGATCTTGTTAAACTTTACCACAAGAGAAAAAATGTGTGTATTAATATTATGGTATAATGTATAATACTACCTTTGGAGCAATAAGTCCTTGCAGCATGTTTATGCATTGCATGATGACAAAGGCCTCCAACATGTCCATCTTGAACTCTAATGAGTGCAAACTGAAGCGGTACAGCTCAGAGAAGGAGGAAGAGAACAACTCTCTCAGTACCCTTGCCTCCTGCAGAGAGCGTTTCTTCAGCCAACCCTGGTAGGAGTAAACACATTGCCATTGTAGGAGTAAAAATCATTAGTTTAAAAGTGTCTGTATGTATATATACTTTAGATAAATAGGTGTGCTTGGCTGTTTATAAAACTGCTGTCTGTTGTTATAAACATATCTGTTTTTATCTAGGAGGAAAGGCCAAAAATATAATATGTCTGACTGATATTCATAGAGTTATAGATGTAAGACTGTGCCAAAATTGTAAAACTCCAGCTGTAATCTGGGTTTTGACTCACTGTAAAATAATCCAGGCGCCACACTTTCTACACTCACTCGTCACTTTTTTAGGTACACCCTGGCAGTGCATGGTTGGACCCCCTTCTGCCTTGAGTACTGTGTTAATTCTTTGAAGTATAGATTCAACAAGGTATCGGAATAATTCCTGAGAAATTCTGGTTCATGATAGCACCATGAAGTTACCTCAAATATGTTGGCTGCACATTCATTGTGTGAAACTCATGTTCTATCGCATCCTATAGGTGCTCTATTGGGTTGAGATCTGGTGTCTGTGGAGGCCATTGGAGAACAGTGATCTTATTGTCATGTTTAAGAAAAGCAGTTTGTAGCTTGGTGTAATTTTCAGGAAGGTTGTGGTATTTAAAGAATGCTCATTTTGTTTCAAAGGACCCCAAGGTGTACCAAGAAAATAACCCGCGCCACACCACCACCAGCAGCCATTATTTCATGTTTCATATAGCAAATTTGTTGCTGCTGAAATTGAGACTTGCTGAACCAGAAAACATTATTTTCCAATCTGTCATTGTCCAATTTTGCTGAGCCTTTCTGAATTACAGTCCCAGTTTCGTGTTCTTGGCTGACTGGAGCAGCACCTGGCATGGTCCTAGCAGTTCATCTGCTTCAAGCTTCAAAATGTTATAATTTCAGATATGTTTTTCTTCACACTTTTGTTGTAACAAGTAGTTATTTGAGCTACTATTACCTTTACACCATCTTAAACCTGTGTGCCTCTTCTCTTCTGACCGTCAACATCACCAAAACATTTTTGTCCACACAACTGCTGCTCACTGGGCATTTACTCTTTTTGCACAATTCTCTGTAAACCCAAGAGGTGGTTGTGCATGAAAATCCCAGTAGATCAGCAACTACTGAAATCCTACGGTCAACCTGTCTGGCACCATCAACCATGTACAAAGTCCCTTAAATCCCCATTCAAAGGCTACGTTAGAAATTCGGCAAGTCATATTGATCAAGTCTAGGTACCTAAATGCGCTGAGTTGCATCCATGTCATTGGCTATTTGTTTTAGCAAACAATTGAACAGGTGTACCTAATAAAGTGACCAGTAAGGTGTATGTTCTTTTGGGAAATAAAGTTGAAGATAAATAATTTACCTCCAGTATTGGTCTCCAGCTTAGAACAGAGGAGCTCATGAACACCATGCCATTACGTGACACTGTGGCAGGAGAAGCATTGTCAATGTTATGTGGCTCAAAAACCACTTTGCAGTTGGGTGCCATTGGTATACGGTCTCCATTTGCCAATGTCAGAGTTTTGTTGTCGTCCAAAACTGAGTTTAAGTTTTCAATCCAAATAGCATCAACAGGTCCATCCAGGACTATCCAAATGTGCTCTCCTATAAGAGAAATGTGTACTCGTGTGAATAACAATTACATGAATTTCATGTTTGTAAACATATATTAATTTAAACAAAACTAAATATACGTGGGCCCCAAAAGACTTCTGGGCCCCGGGGTACTGCCCAAGTAAGTTCAGCCCTGCATCTTAATTCAACTTATTCTGGGTAATTAGTTTTTTTGGACAGTTTGAGACAGTATTAAAGGCTTGTAAAACTGGCAACTCTGAACTGGGTTGTTCAACTATTTATGAATTTTAATAATATCCAAATATAAGAGGAGTTGTTTTGCATTAGAAACATTTTGGACCTTTTTTTGCTCTCAACGTTTTCCTCCAAAGCGTAGAAAAGATGCCATCCGTCCAGTCATTTGTGGCCACATCCAGTCTACCAAACATCTGAGGTGCAGTGATGGCTTTGGGGTTCATACGCATCTCTCTGTGGGGTTGACCACACTCTGCACAAAAAATATGTTAACTAACTGCTTTTCTGCAATTATAAAGCACTTACTGTTTCTTATATGCTAAACTAAAGTATTTTTGCTCACATGTGGGTCTCTTTACAATTTAAGCAATGCAGCACAGCAACATGGCATTTGATACTTACCCTATGTTAAATGGATAGTTAGAACATTTTGAACAAAGGTTATGTTAAAAGGTTAAGAGAAGTTAATGAATAACTCTAGATAAATTGTTCCCAGAGGCTGAAGCTAATGAGGGGCCAAGACTGAAGCAGATGTCTACCATCTTAAATCAGCCCCATTGTCAAAAACATCACAGTAGTTTATGCAAAAACTGTAAAAGCCATAGTTGCATCTAAATATTTCATATAATGCAACGTAAACAGTGTTGGGTGGTTATGTACTGTAAAAATTAATTAATGGGGGTATGGAGGTAGGAGGCAATATGCCAAGAATCATCCTTATGTGTAAAACACATATTGAAAAGAACATGCAAAGCATCTTCAGTCAGAGTAACTCTCTGATATACAAGTAAAGTATTGTGTATTTTGCTCTGCTCTGCAGGAGTGACACACACTTGTTATTCCTCCAAAACAAGTTCCCCATGATTTTATGACGTTTTTTTTTTTTCTTTATTGTGCATTACATGACGTCTTTGAACTTGTCCTCTTTAATTTTTACGACGTTTCAGGAAAGTCTATGTTTGTCCTTAAATATAGGATTTATTTTTGATTATGATGTAATTGTGATTTCTTCAAAGGATAATAGAAAATTATGTTAGAAAAACTGTATAAAGAAGTCAAAACATTCAAAGAACTGGTCAAATATCTTGTCAGGCCATCAGTGTAGTAGGTCGCACCTGTCATAGCTTTCATCAGTGTATGTATACATGTGGTTTTTCCAGCTCCACTTGGCCCAAGGGCCATCATACCATGTCGAACCCTCTGAGTCTCAAACAGCTGAATAACCTTTAGCTTCCAGGGAGGATGGCTGATCAGACCTGCATCTTTAACCTGCAGGGGCAAAAGTAAACTGTATTTGTTTCAAGCTAAATTAAAATTCCTAGACGTATATTGCATGTACACAAAGTAAAATGATTTGTACTGGATGATAGCATTATCCGTGTCTATTGTACTAAAATTGTGGATGCACAGAGAAGTTTGCATTATTGCAGGAACAAATACTGCAGTCCATAAAATACATACATAAAAAGGGGACATTTCTTTCAGACCTAACATTTTATGGTATCTCTTAATGTTTCCACTGCACTTGGTTTTCCTAAAGGGTACATTAGTATTCCTTTAGGTGTTGTAGTGTGTTGAGGCCCTTAAGAATGACATGAGAACGACAGCAGTTTTACAATCCTTTAGAATTTTGGCTATTGTTACTCAGACTCTTTATTTCCCTTACTTTTACCTTATGTTTACTTTTTTACTGTCCTTTTTCACCCTTCTATTATTCCTTTAATCCCTATTTTAATTATTTTCTCCAAAAAATTTATTTTTCATTCCGCAGAGAAAAACCTGTTGCTTGGCTGTCCTACCTGTTTGTCAATGGCAGCTTCTAGGTCAGGGTAGCCCACTTTATCAAGCTTGATGCCAGGGAAGAGGTCTTCAATCAAGCTCAGGAATAGGGGCTCATCTTCATCAATCTTATAAAACAAACACATGTACACACACATCGGCAAAATACAAAACAACAGTTGATAATTGTTTGTCTTAAGTCTAATTTCTTTATGTTTATGCTTTGCTCTTGAATAAAATTGTATTCTTAAATTTCTTTCTTAAATGTTCTTTGAATAAAAAATAAACTGAAAACTAATTTCAGCTACTAAAAGCTTTCTTGTGTTCTTCCCAGACTGACCAGTTTAGATAGGTTCATGTCTCTCAGAACCCTCATGACAATGGTGGACTCTGTGTCAGTCGGGTTAGCCCGCTTGGCTGCTCCCAGTGTGCGCAGGACTGACAGTATGTTGCGTAGGCCAAAGTCATAGTGAACCTGAGCAGAGACAAAAAAAAAGCAAAGCTGTGTGATACAATCTAGATGACATATATGATCATGAATAATAGTGTCTCCAAAGTTTTGATCAGTTTCTATTGTCAGTCAAGGTGTTTTACACTTCTTGGAAGACATTTAAATGACAACAATGTATAAATTAACCAAAAATAACTCTTCTCACTCTTCATTGTCATTGTAATATTGCATTGACATATAGGGCATGTGTTTATATTAAGACTTTTTAATTTCAGGCATGGTTTTTACAACTTTTTACCTGTTTTGAGAGCTGCTCCTCACATAACTTGTAAAGTGTGAAGAATTTGCGAGCTAACTCCATGTTGTCTATAAATCCACAACTGGCCAGTTTTACACGAATAATGATCTGGCGGTCAGGAACCATCATGGCAACAGATCGGAAGTTGATCTTCAGGTTTTCTGGAAGCTCCTGGCGACCTGCATACCCTGGGTTCTAATCATATTGGCAAAAAAAGAAGTTGTAAACCAAATAAAATCAATGAAAAATGCTACATTTTTTGGCATATAATAAAATATTTAGATCTCTGATCTTAGATAGATTACTGAAAAATAACAGTACAGGCAACAAAATAAAAGAGAATATATTACTTGCATATTGAAATGTGCCATTGATGCACAACCCTACACAATTATTAGCACTCTTGGTAAAGACATATAAAAAGTCTTAAAATAATTTCATCTTTTATAACTGTAGCATGACCTCACAATAAAAAATGTCACTGAGGTTCTTTGACAAGAACTTACTTCCTTTATTGTGCATGATGACAAGTTTGTCACTGTTGCAGCTTTTTTACACTTTTAATTTATACCCTGACAAATTTAACCAAGGAACAGTTTTCTTCTAATGATTTTGTGACTAATAAAGATACTCGTCTGTCTTACCTAAATGACATATACTCTTCTCTTTCCTGTTTTTAAGATCTGCTAAGAGGAATGGGACTGAGGAATGATGTTTTTATAGATTGCGAATCAGAGGCTCCTCAACACAACAATTAACCTAAAAATGTAAAGTATAAATTACAGAATATTTCAGTTGCATTACCTTATAATAGTTGTTTGCTAATATGATTTAAAATAATTATAACATGGTGATGAAATAAATGTACTCGAAAGGTTTTTGGTATTTTGTTCAGGGTGAGGTTGTGCATCTGCAAAAAAAAAAAAAAAAAGTTATTTTAAAGCTTTTTGCACATATTTAGCTAAATTGCCAATAAATGTGGAGGACTCAAACAGCATACAGACGTGTCTTGGTCATAGACCTAACGCAATCGAGGATAAAGTTAAAACTGGTAGAACATTAAAGTTCACTTCATTTAGCTTTTTTATGCCCGATAGACACATCTTAGAGCATCTTTTAGACATAGCCTGTCTTTGATTGTTGCATCTATATGAGCAATAATGTAGACCCATACACATACAGGTTTATATTTAGATGTTTTTGGCAAACCGGCCTGAAGGTGAGTTAGATGGACTACCATTTCCCGTTTCTCATTTTCCTAGAGCAATGAGAGTAAGCCTAATATGCTCCATTTATTTCTCACAGGAAAAGGTCAGTTCCTGTGAGGTCAAAAGCAGGTTTGTACTGTTGCAGTGGGTTACCATGGACAGAAGTTTTGTTCTGTATAGAAATTCAGTAATGTTTTTATTATACAACAGTTTGCTCATTACCTTTCTAAATTCACTGATGTTCTGTTTGTTTCGGTTAGTATTTACTCTAAAAATCCACATTAAAACTGATTTTCCTCTTGCTAATTGTTCTTGCAAACAAAAATACCTTACAGAGAAATTTAAAAATCTCAAAATTATTATTACACTGATTAAATTACATCTTGGTCAAATGACTTATTTAAGATTTAATATTAGAGGTTTAAGACTTGGACTCAACACAATTATCCATATCATATGCTAATATAGTATTGATTAAATGTGTCCTTTATTTGCAAGCTGGTTTAAATTATGTGTATGAGAGACTGTTGTCAGAGAACTTGACCAGAAGCTGAGAGGTGTATCCAAAGATGACAAAGAGAGGTTTACAAAGTACTATCTTTTTATGCATGCAAACTACGTCAGCTCCGGCACAAATGGTTTCTGCCAAATTGTACCAGGGCTAAGATCTCTGCACATTCACAACCAAAGAGGAATGTTTCTAGCTTTAGTTCTACTGCTCCTTGAAAAAGTGCCTAGATTATTTACATCCTCATGAAATAATTGAGGGTCACATTAAGGTTATGGTTTGAGAGAATGGTGTTTAGTCTGTATTTTTCAAAATTGAAAGATAAAGCAGCAAGAATGATGAAAAGTTTCAGAGTACACAACTAAATCTATTAATATGTCTTCTACTCCTACTGTAGTTAAGAAGAGGCAATCAACTAATCACATAAGTTCCTCAAGGAATTCTAAAACATGCACAAACCTCACATCCCCTATTCCCACTCAAAAAGTAAAGACTACTCTCGGGTAATTTTAATCATCAGAAGTTATAGTTGCAAGTCACAGTGTTATTACTTTCTGGTACCTCTTTGTTCTCCCACAAAGAAACAGTTTGCCCTAGGCAAGGAACACAGCAGAAAAAATCTGTGAGGACTGCAAAACAGAGCTGGACCAAAACCAAACTGGAGATTGATAAAATCAGACACAGATCAAAGGATGAACAAGTTAGGGTAGCAGACAACTGAGAATAAGCAACACAGAGCTCTCTACGAAATTTACTTGTTGATTTTGCCAGCTGGTTTGCCAGATAAGGCCTGGTTGAGCTAAGTTACAGAGCATCGCTGCTTTATCAAATAAAGTATGACAGCTTTACTGACCATGGTAAGGAAGATGCCAAACTCAGGATTCATGTCAACACTGTCTCCATCGGTGAAAACAAAGTTTTTACGGCGTTCTTTTTTGCATGTAAGAACTATTGCAATCTGCTGAGCTGCCACTGACAGAACAGGGAGGTCAATGCGGTTAAATTCATCGAAACATCCCCAAGAACCAGATTGTGCCAGACCTAGAAATAACAGAGAGCTTAGCCATTATATTCTTAAAGTCATTTGTACAAAAAAAAAAGAATCTGAAGACCGCTTTTGCAGACCATGGCCCTGTTTACACAACAATGATCCATTGAAAATGGGATTTTTTTTTCAGTTTCTGTTAACACATCTACATTACAACATAAATTCCCTGCCACGCCAATAGTAGGTTGTATGTTCTTTGAAACTCAACCATATGCAGAAACATACTGCTTATAAAATGGGGGATAAACATTTTGTTGGAGAACCATTATTAGATTGAAAGGGGTCAGCAGCACAAGTAAGTCTTCTGCAATCCCCTATTGTTATTGTCGATATCTTTGTCTTCTGTTGGTTTTAAACTAGTTTGCAGCCATTATGTTGTGCGCATGTGTATTAATTTCCTCTGATTTTAGTCATACGTTGCATGAGCCGAGGCTTCGCGGTAAGAAAGATTTCATTTTTTCCTGGAGACCAGGATGTTTTCAAACCATTACACTCTGGAACCCATTTTAAAATTCAACCATTTTCAGAGAAAAAAAGTACAGTTGTGTAAACGAACAGTATAAAAGCAACTAAACTTTCCCATTTTCACCAGAAAACATTGTCAGGTAAACAGGGTCTATGACATGCATTACTCAGCTTCATGAGATTTACCTTTGTATATTCTTCCCAGGCCTCTGAAATCCATCTGGTCAGAACAGTTGAAAACCACAACGTATTTGCCCAGACAGCGACCCATGTCCTTTATGGTCTCAGTCTTACCTAATGATGAAAAGTAAATAACTTACTTTCAAAAATGAAATTCTAGAAATACCCTCTACAACTAGAGGTTGCTTTGTCTTTCACAAAGTGAAAGATAAATGATACATTAGTTTCAAATTTTTTACAAATAATTTATATTAAAGGTTTGATGTGTATATGTCGCAGAACCACCTGCTGCTGCAAATACAACTGCTAGTCCTTTGGGGAATATCTACAGTGTCTATAGTTTCAGACATGTAGAGACTGAAATATTTTCCCCATTCTCTTTGCGAAATAGGTCCCACAGAGCATTGCTAAACGTTGCTGAACAAGTTTTCAAGTCTTAACACAGATACTCGACTGGATTTAGGTATGGTGTGTGACTGGGTCATAATGCTGCATGACTGTGTTTTGATCTGAACCATTAAATTGTAGTGCTGGATTTCTGTCTTGCCAGAAGAAAGATAAACCTTCACCCCAGTCTCAAGATTTTTGCAGGTTTTCTTCAAATATAGCCCTGTATTTGGCTACATCCAGCTTACCGTGTCCACTGCATCGCTTGTGCTAACGCTGTAAACAGGACTGCTTATGGTTTTCAATTCAATTCAAAATACTTAATGATTCCCAAAGGGAAATTAAATGTTGTTGTAACTCATATTATGCAGGTTTCTTCAAAGCGTCGTTGCAGATACTGATGGCTGTGGGCAGGAAGGATCTCCTGTAGCAGCAAATCTGAAGAAGCTTCTGACTAAAGACACTCTGTTGTTGTAGTCTCATGAGGATGATGCTCAGGCGTCTTTATAATGTTCTTCATTTAATGAAGAATACTTCATTAAGTGAAGAACCGATCCAGTCTTCTCTATTAGCTTGTTGAGCTTTTTTAAGTCCCTGGTTCTGATGCTGGTATCCCAACAGATGATGGCAGAAGAGATCACACTCTCCACATCAGACTTATAGATGATCTTCTGGAGTTTCTGATAGAGCAACTCAGACTGAATTGTGTTAAATGCACTGGAGAAATCAAAGAACAAGATCCTCAACGTGTTGCTGGCTTTGTCCAGATGACAGTTGAAGCAGGTGTATGATTGCATCTTCAACTCCAAGTCCACAGCGATAAGCAAACTGAAGGGGTACTGAAAGTTGCTTGTTTGCTTTCTCAGGTGAACCAACAGGAGTTTCTCTAGGACCGTTATGATGTAGGATTTTGGAGCAACAGGTTTGTAGTCACTGAGGACTGATGACTGTAGACATCAGTCCTCCTGCCTTGTTCCGGTACCAAAGAAAACCTGCAGTTTTCTTTGGTACCGGAACAAGGCAGGAGGTCTTCCACAACACTGGAACCTTCTCCTGGGCGTGGTGCTGCAGAATCCCACAGAGCTGCTCTGTACAAGCCTTCAGGACTCTGGAGCTGACACTATCTGGACCTGCAGCCTTATTCCGGTTCAGTCACTCAAGCTGCCTCTTCACCTGACTTCTAGAGACACACTGGTGGAAGGGGAGGCAAAAGGGGGCATCGACATCTTCTGATTTGGTTGAAGGCAAACATGTAGAAGCAGAAGGGTCCATGGCCGATGTAGAAGATAAAACATTTGAGGTGTGACAGGAAAGCTTTGGGTCAAAGGAGGATCAGATGTCTGTTTGACCGTGGGCAGGAGAGAAAGATACTGAGCTTCTTCCTGATTTGACCCTATTGAAGAATGTGTTTAGTTCATTAGCTCTATTCAGTTTTTCTGTTGTTTTTTTTTTTTTTTTTCTGGAGCTTGCTCTCCAGCTTCATCCTGTACACCTCCTTACTGTATCTTATCTTGACTTGAAGTTGCTTCTATTTAGTCCTCAATAATTCACTGTGTTCCCCTCTGAAGCCTCTTTTTCTTTTTTGTTGATAAGCAGGTCCTTCAGGTTGCTGGTGATCCAGGGTTTGTTATTGGAGAAACTTCTCACTATTCTGGTGGGGATAGTGTTATCCACACATTAGTTTATTCAATTCAATTCAAGTCAAAAATATTTATTAACACCAAAGGGAAATTAAATGTTGTTGTAGGTCATGTTATGAAGGTTTTTTCAGAGAGGTGTTGTGGGCAGGAAGGATCTCCTGTAGCGGTCTGTCTTACAACAGATCTGAAGAAGCCTCTGATTGAAAACACTCTGTTGTTGTACAACAGTCTCATGAAGAGGATGTTCAGGGTTCTCCACAATGTTCCTCATTTTATGAAGAATCCTTCTTTCCACAATGATCGCCAGAGGTTCCAGAGAAGTCCCCAGAACAGAACCAGCCTTCTTTATTAGCTTGTTGAGCTTTTTCAAGTCCCTGGCTCTGATGCTGCTACCCCAGCAGATGATGGCAGAAGAGATCGCACTCTCCACAATAGACTTATACAAGATATGCAGCATCTTACTGCAAACACTGAAGGACCTAAGCTTCCTCAACAGTTCATTTTATTACAGGTTGCCTCTGAATAAGGGGCCTATATTTCAAGCAGAGAAAAACAAGATTGTGATCTGATTTGCCTTGAGGAGGTCTTGTTTTAGAGATGTATGAGTCATTGATATTTGCATAAAACAAATCCAATGTTTTGTGTCCTCTGGTAGAGCAGCAGACAAGTAGTTGAAAATTTGGATGTGTAGTAGAGAGTGAAGCATGGGCCCTGTCCCAATACCCACACTACACCCTACGCCCCTCTATGAAGTGTGTACTTTGTACAAGTGCATGTAAGGGTTGAAGTGCGCAGGTTACAAGCGTGCAAATTTGGAGAATTGGGACAGTAGGGGTTACGTCATCGACTTGCACCTCTGCACCGTAACTGCAACATCAAAAAGGGCGGGACCCAGCGCTGTTTTCACAGTCTTGCTGCTAAAAGAAATATTTAAAACTGCAACAAGCAATTGTTTTGAGGAGAAGAAAGTGCAGGAAGCGAAGGAGGTTTATACACCAGACTCTCACCGCGCCAGTGTTTGTTTGAAAGGTAACTTCAATGTTATGGCCCACTGACTGCCCAGACTCACTCTGAACCCAGTGGTATCTTACAATGTTGAACCTGGAAAACCAGTAAAAATATATATTTGTCGGCTTGCTGTCTAAAGTTTACGCAGTTCTTATTATTCGGATTTGATGGCTGATTATGTTGACGGTTGTGATTGGTTTTTGCTCAGAACGTCATCTGCAGCAGTGAATTGTGGGTAATATACTTCGGCGAAGGCCGCTTAGATGCGGGCTTCGCTGAAGGGCGGATTAAGGGCACAAAGGGGGCGGGGCTAAGGACCACTCTGGAGAATTGGGACACACTATGCACTCGAACCCATCAACGGGAACGCGCAATTCAGGGACACAAGGGTGGAAGTGCGGGTATTGGGACAGGGCCATAGTTAAAATCACCAGATATTACCACAAACAAATTGTGGAGTTGTGTCTGTAGCTTAGCAACAACTGAGCTGATGGCATCACACGCCGTGCCGGTAACAGCTAGGTGGAATGTAAGCTGTTGCCAAAATAACACTGGTGATCTCTCTGGGTAAATATTATGGATGAAAACTTACTGCTAACTGTTCAATATCTGGACTGCAGAGACGACACTTCACAGTAACATGTCCTGTAGTTGTATTTGAGATATTATTTGAGATATTATTTGAGACAATTATTTTGAGATGTTAATCAGTGGCTCTCAGTAAAAGAATAAATAAATAAACAACGCTGTGCGGATATGGTTACGCATCATAACAAATGTTATGATACGTAACATTCGAAAAAGCAATCTTCATCCACAAATGGAGTAATTTAAGTTTTTTAAAATAAGATATCAGAACGAAAACAACAGAGCAACTGCTGCCACCCTGAATGACACCATGAGTGGCACAATTCTGTCTTTCAATATTTACTTTTTTTTTGTCTCTGTTCCAGAAAAGCCAGATTTCTGGAGTGCACTACTAATATTTGTGTTATCAACCGATTCCCTTACCTGAGCTACTCATCTCTGCAGCTTTTCCAGAGTCAAAATTAGCTGATTTGCTGATTTTCTAAATAATGCTTTCCTTACTCTACCTGTCAATTTAGAGGGATTTGCAGTTGTGCTCTATTCTTTACCAACGTTGAATTGATCAGTGTTCCTAGTGATGTTTAAATCATTTGGGATATTGTTTTATAACCTAATAAAACTAACCCTGTGATACACTTTCCACAACCTTGTTGCTGGCCTGTCTACTGGGTTCCTTGGTTTGTTGCCTTTTGTTCTCCAACTAACTTCTGAGCTCTTTATTGAACAGCTGTAGTTATAATGAAACTTAACTACACAGATAGAGTCTGTTTTCTAAACAGGTAACTTCTGAATACTATTGTTTTCACAGAATTTTATTTAGGGTTTTAGAGTAAAAATACAGAATTCCAATGCACACAACACTATATAGATCTTCTTTTAACTTTACAACTAATCCTAATAAAACATAACGACGTTTGGGGTTAAAACATGACAAAATGAACATACAAGTCCAGGAGTATTTCTACTTTTGAAAGGCACTGTATCTTTATGATGCCAGAAGTTTGTTTCTGACACACACTACATGTAAGATATCTTTTTCAAACAATGGGTCACTTTTTTAACTTTCATACTATTTTAATAAATACCCTTAAGGGGTATTTACCCTAACCCTAACCCCCTTAAGGGGTATTTATTAAACTAACAAATTTACTAATCAAGTTTCAGCTAGTTCAGTCTCACACTGCTGTCTCATAATACATTTTGCAAGCTACGTCGTTGGGTCCACTATACTACCATGTCTGTAACTCTGCTGTTTCAATTTAAATAAAATAAAAAATGTAAAAACAAATGTTTCATTCTTACCTGTGCCTGCAGGCCCAGCAGGAGCTCCGCCCATGCTCATACCAAGAGCCTGAGCTAAAGTGATGTAACATCTGCACAAATATAGGCAAACACAAGCATAGAGATTTTAATTTAGCCAGTAAAACGTTTGGGCTCAACGATTGTGCCTACTTTAAACAATTTTATTTTATGTTCTCTTCAGTTTAAAATCCTTCAAATAACTATTTTCCACAGGGAGGCTGGGTGTCAGGCACTGGTAGGAGATGTAATTATATTTCAAAAGACAATTATGATGGACTACTGACAATATCTACAAATATCTTTATAAAATTGCATTTGTATTATCTCCTTATGCTCATTTAATTATGTTTCCCAACTACAAATTCACCTCTATAAAATCCGAAGGAGTTGGAGAGAGAATTAGGAACAGGGAGATGTTATAAACAGCGACAGTCACAAAGAGGAACACTAAGTGAGGGAAATTAATATGAAATTGTCCTAGGCAAAGAGAGGAAAGAAAAGAGCCCGAGCTGCTTTGGTGCCTTCAGCCATAAGTCAAGACAAGTCAAGTTTATTTATATAGCGCTTTTCGGCAACAAGGCACTCAAGGCGCTGTAGATAAGGAAAAACATTACAATGATACAGAAAACAAACAACAGAAGTGATTAAAAAATAAAGAATAGACTGATGGATAAGAAAATGAAAGGAAAATTGCACTGAAAACTTAATGTTTAGATAACACGTTCAAACGCCACTCTAAACAAATACGTTTTTAAACTTGATTTGAAGCCTCTTAGAGTTTCGGCGATTTTACAGTTTTCTGGGAGTGTTTTCCAGATTAGTGGAGCATGAGAACTAAAAGCTGCTTCTCCATGTTTGGTTCTGGTTCTGGGTATGCAGAGTAGATATGAGCCAGAAGACCTGAGAGGTCTGGGTGGTTGACACACAGACAACAAGTCTGTCATGTATTTTGGTGCTAAGCCATTCAGTGATTTATAGACTAACATAATTATTTTAAAGTCTATTCTCTGAGCTACAGGGAGCCAGTGTAGGGACTTTAGAACCAGGTTGATGTGCTCCACTTTCTTAGTTCTAGTGAGGACGCAGGCAGCAGCGTTCTGGATCAACTGCAGCTGTCTGATTGACTTTTTAGGCAGACCTGTGAAGACACCGTTGCAATAATCAATTCTACTAAAGATGAACGCATGAATTAGTTTTTCAAGGTCCTGCTGAGACATTAATACTTTAATCCTGGAGATGTTCTTTAGGTGATAGATGGCCGACCTTGTTACTACCATATGTGCCTCTGAAGGTTCAGGTCTGAGTCCATCACTACACCCAGGTTTCAAGCCTGATTGGTAGTTTCTAGCTGTACTAACTGATGCTGTGTGCTAACTTTTAAACGCTCTTCCTTTTGTCCAAAGATTATTTCTTCAGTTTCGCTTTAATTCAGCAGAAGAAAACTTTGGCCCATCCATGCATTGATTTCTTCTAAGCATTTACCCAGCGCTTGAATGAGTTCATAGTCCCCTGGTGACATTGTAACGTATAGCTGTGTGTCGTCTGCATAGTTATGATAACTTACGTTGTTGTTTATTAAATTCTGAGTTAGGGGGAGCATGTAGATATTGAATAGAAGGGGCCCTAAGATGGACCCTTGGGGAATGCCACAAATTATTTTTGTGGTCTCTGATGTAAAGTTACCTACTGACACAAAAAGGTCCCTGTCCTTAAAGTAGGATTTAAACAAATTGAGTGCTGTACCAGAAAGGCCGACTCAGTTTTAAAATGGAGTGATCAACAGTGTTGAATGCTGTACTAAGGTCCAATAATACCAGCACTGCGGTTCTTCCACAGTCTGCATTTATATGGATGTCATTGAACACCTTGACAAGAGCAGTCTCTGTACTGTGGTGAGCACGGAAGCATGACTGGAAGACATCAAAGTGGTTTGCCGTTAGGAAGTTGTTTAACTGCTGAAACAGCTTTTTCAATTATCTTACTGATGAAGGGGAGGTTTGATATAGGCCTGTAGTTCTGTAGTAGCAACTTGTTCAAGTTGCTCTTTTTCAATAGAGGTTTGATCATTGCTGTTTTTAGGACCTGGGGGAAAACACCTGACAAAAGGGACATGTTTATTATTTGTGTTAAATCAGATGTTATGAAAGGCAAAGCTTTCTTAAGGAAAGCTTGTCACGGTCACCAGAAAACTCCTCTTGGAGCACTTGAAGCACAGATGCACTGTCCTGGGGGTTTGATGTAAGGCTGCATCCAGGCAGAAGGAGTTAAAGTAGGCAGCTTGAGCTGCAGCCAGCCTAGACAGTACCCATGCAGTAGAGTAGAATGCTTGCCTGGAGGACGGATAGCAGGTGCATTAACCTCTGGCTGCTCTGGAGACCCGGACCACGCCCCCCTCTCTCGCCTGGAGTTACAGGAAGGCGAGGTCGGGTCCCAAAGAGGGGCGAAGCTGCGACGGAGCTGGAGCAGGTGGAGTGGCAGTGGTGAGGTTCTGGCCTGGTTCAAACCCTGGGGGAGCTCGCACCAATCTTGAACCTTCAAACACCTCCTCCATCTCTTGTAGCAGCAGGGGAGAAGGCAGGATCTCAACCTCCCTGCCATACATCTCCCTCAGTCTTTCCTCTTGCTGCTGTGTCCACCTTAGTAGGTTGGGCGCCCTGTCTGCTTGTTCCTGAGTTTGGTTGGTTCCTTCTGTCACAGTCTGAGGTTGTTTCAGACCAAAATGCAAACAGGGACTAGGGCTCGGCATGTTGCAAAGTAGATCAGTTTTAATAAGGCTTGAAATCAGCACTTACAGGCTCACTAGAAGGAAATACTCCGTAGCACAAATGCAGGAAAACACAAGGAGCTCGAGGAGAGACGGGACATTACACAAGAAACAAACGGGGAATGATGAGCACAACCAGATATAATAGCAGGGAGAGGAGGAGAATGGACCAATGAAGGAAGGCTAAGGTGATCAGAGGAATAGTGGAAACAGGTGCGAGAACCGGCTGTAGAGACTGAGGGAATGAGTGGTGACTATGACAACAGAGCAGAGGGAATGCAGGGACACGAGGAACTAAACTAGACTGAAAACGTAAACAAACTAGAAACCAGGAAGTGGGAGACAGGGTAAAAAGAGAAAATAAATACAGAACTAGCAGTGGAAAGCAGAGAATGCGAAGACCTAAGATAATAGATAACCTAAACAAAAACAATAACTGGAAACTTAACCTAGCCGGAACAAATAATCAAATGCAATTAATTTAAAGGAAACAAACCTCAGAGTAAACAATAACTGAAGGGGATCTAAGGACAAGGGAAGGAACTACTAAGGGACACGAGTGAAGGAAAGTTAGAACACAGAAAAACAGAAGGACATGAAGAAGCAGTGAATGGGTGGACCTAAAGAATAAGAAGAAGGCAGAAAGAATAAATGACAGAAGCTATAACCAACTTAAGAATCACAACATAAGAAAAAAATACTTCCCAACAAAACCCAAAACAAAGCCAAAACTGGTAAATCCTGACAAAGCGGTGGGTAAAACATAGAGAAAGCAGGAAGAAGAGCTTAGTTGTATGATTTCTTCTAGGTTTTTGTAGTTTATTTGGTGAAATTGGACAATTTTGTCAAAACCAGTTCTAGTTGGAGACAACTTGGGTACTGGAGTTGATGTGGATGATTTGACTGCCCCTCTGATCTTGTGGGTTTTTTCACTAAAGTAGTGAGCAAATTCATTGCAGGCCCTGGTAGAGTGGAGTTCAGATGCTACAGTTACAGGAGGGTTTGTTAACCTGTCGACCGTGGCAAATAATGCACGAGCATTGTTAATGTTTTTGCTGATGATCTCAGAAAAGAAAGATTCCCTTGCATTTTTCAGTTGTAGGTTATATCTGTATAGTCTCTCTTTATACATAATATAGCGAACCTGGAGTCCAGTCTTTCGCCACCTGCGTTCAGCTTTTCGACACTCCTTTTTTTCACTTCTGACTGGTGGAGCACTTCTCCATGGAGACATTTTCTTCCCAGAAACGACTTTCACTTTAATTGGACCAATTGAATCAATGATTTACGAGATTTTAAAATGAAAGTTATCTACCAGCTCATCTACAGTGTTACAGGGCAAAGTGGAGGTAGAAAAGTTAATCTGGTTAAAGGTTTCAGCAGCACCGTCCTTAAAGATGCGTTTTCTTATAATGTTGCTTTGGCAAACTGAGCCACTGGAGATGATGCTTTCAAAATGAACAGAAAAGTGGTCAGATAGGGCAACATCAGTTATAGACACCTTGGAAATGTTTAGACCCTTAGTGATGATCAAGTCCAAAATATGTCTCTGTTTGTGCATTTTCTGTTTAACATGTTGAGTCAAACCAAAATTTGAGTGTCACATAGATCTATTGTACTTCTGTCTTCAGGATTGTCCATGTGAATGTTGAAGTCTCCCACAATTATTAAACAGTCAAAATCAACAAATATCACAGATAAATCACTGAAAAAGTTTGTTTTGGACTTGGGAGGCCTGTATATATTCAAGAACATGGTTCGGACCGGGCTCTTTACCTGGAGAGCTAAATATTCAAGAGTCAAATTTGCCCAGAAATGCTTTTTTACACATTAGTAAATCTTTAAACAAAGTGACCACCCCTCCACCTTTTCTTTGCTGTTTGCTCTCACAAAGAAAATTGTAGTTCTGAGGCGCTGACTCTATCAGAATGGGAGCTTCATTAAATTCATGTAACCATGTTTCTGTTAAAAACATAACATCAAGATCGTGGTCAGTAATGAAGTCATTGATTAAAAATGATGACATGTTCTATAAAGCCAGTTTATATGACAGTTGCTGTTATTAACTCTGTGTTTGGTTGTACCTGACAGTTTATGGCTTTTTTTTTATTGTTTATTACTGTCTCTTATCCTTTTGGCTTTGTTCTTTCTGTCACATATAAGCACAGAGATTTTACAACTATTTCCTATTAGGGGCCCACGTTTTTCCTGGACATGCTCATTTCTGATAGAGTTACCACTGGGGCCCAGACTGTATCACAGATAAGTGATTTGAGGGTCCTGATTAGGAGGAGATAGATTAGGAGGTGGTGGGGCTCTGTGGCATTTGGAAGATGTTGGTTTAGTAGCAGGGCCTCGGCCACAGGGGATGTTGAATGGAGAAGATGTCAGAACCATTTGGGTCCCGATCTTAAGAGCTCCTTTCATGTTATCAGAATCCAGTAAAGCAAAAAGCGGGCTCAGTGGGGAGATGGGAGAGTTCTGGGTCGGGGTTGTCGGTCTGGGTCTGGGTTTGGGGGGATGGGGGTATAATGGGGGGTCCACTTCTCCTGTGGATTTCGACGGGGAGACCTTTTGTGATGACCTCTCTTTCTCAGCCAACTGGCCGATTGTCTCTGCTGGAGCTGTTGGAGGCAGCATTATCATTGTTGTTGATACTCCATGTTTTCTGCTGAAGGTCGAAGCTGCTGGCGGATTATTTACTGAATAGAAGAGATTAGATGTGAGACGTCTGGCTCCCAGCTTGTTCAAACAGAAACCATCTTGCTTGAAGAGGTGTCTTTTTTTCCAAAAAATATTGAAGTTGTCAATGAAGTTCACAGATGTAGTAGCACATGCTTTTTTCAACCATTTGTTAATGATCAGAAGTCTCGAAAAAATCTAATCTCCACAGAAAATCGGTGCAAAGGGTCCGCTGAGAAACACCTTGATATTGAGAACTCCAAAAATATTCAGCAGACGAGTGAAATCCTCCTTCAATCCTTCTGATTTTTTCTTAGCCATTTTATCCATGGCTCCACAGTGTATGATAAGGTTTTCTAGAGAGGGGCGCTTTTCTGTGATTACAAGAATATTCTCTGAGATATCAGAGACCACATTACTGGTACCAATCATAACTTTTGTGTTTTTCTTGTTGCAGATGTTTTTAATCCCATTCAAAGCTGTGTTGCCCACTATTAGGGTTCTTGGTCTGGTGGGGCACTCTTTCTCTTGCAATTTAGGAGAAGACTGTTTAGAATGAAGGTTGTTCTCAAACCTTTTATTGTTCTCAGAAGATGGATAATTTTCCTGGTTTTCATTCTATGGTGGAGCAAATCTGTTTTGGAGGATGAATTCCATTATTTCCAGCTGTCTCAATCCTATCAGTTGTTGTGACAGCAGCTCGCTGTCGAAGTCTCCTTTTCCCAAGGGAAACGGGGGCATTTTTCTGTAATTCTGGCCATTCTAATTTATTTAATTGCTGAGATATTCCAGTGAGTCGTCCACCTTGATTTTTTGGGCATGCGCCTAAAACATGCCGGGGGGGTCTGCCGGTAGGTTTATTCTCAGTGTTCTGATTGCTGGCTGAGTTGTTGAGCTGGCTGTCACTGTTTGTGATCCCAGGCAGAGTTGAATCATGACTGTATCCCATATTCACCTCCGCATTCACTTCTAGTTGATGGATTTTCATCTCCAAAACAGCCAATTTCTGTAAATGTTTCTCGAAGTCCTTTGTGGTGAAGGGAGGCATTTTGTGTGATTTTGGATTTGATTATAAAAACATCAAAACCCTTTAGAAAAAAAATATTAATAATAATCCCTGGTAATTGCTGGTAAGAAGTAGTTTTTGTCCAATATTTCCGTAATTTTGGCTAAGAGATAAAAAGTTAGGAGTAAAAGAATGCAAGCAAACAGGGAGCTTAGGAGAAAAGCATCTGAGCAGGCAGAGAGGCGGAAGCAGAAACATAAGGCAGTGGTGTCACTTCTTTGAGGAGCTACTGTCAGGTGTCTGCTTGTAGTTCCCTCTCAGCTGCTGTCCTTTCACATTTTTCTCTCATTGTCTTGTTTCACATTTCTTTCTGTGTCTCTTCGCATGTTGATCTGACTGTCTTTCTATCCCACTGTGCTTTTGGTGGTTAGTCTGCTTGATAGTGCATTCATGCCCCACTCTATTCAGTCTAATTTCTTTTCTCCTACCCTACAATTTAAAATGTTTAAATGGTTACAAATACTATTTACTCTTATAAAACATCTTGTAACTGACAGTGTCTTTTTTCTGATCTGTGAAAATTGGCCAAAGGTCATTGGCTGGCACAGACATGCTAGACACATTTGTTGGCACCTCTGGTAAGCATGTGTAAAAAGCCCTAAAATAACTTAATCCTTTATTGCACTTGAAGTGTTGCACTTCTCCAATACCATTCCGCAAGGTTGGAGCATACAGTAGGGAGATCTTTGAGCACTACTCTTTGCCCAATCTCTTTTGATCATCCACAGTCCTGTGTCCTCTTAACTGTCTTCTTCTCTTCAGGTTACCATTTAGTGACTATGCAGGATTTAGGCCTGGGGACTATGAAGGTTGACTTTGTATTTGGTGAAGTAATTAATTTTTGGAATGACCGCATGTTTTGAATCCTTATACATTTAAAAGACCAAATGGTCTTTTTTTTTTCTTTTGTTTTCCTTTCAGTAATTGTTTTTCCAGGTTGTGCTGTCTGCATATAATTTTCAAAAGGTAAATAATAATGTCTGATACCTTCTGACAGTGTTTGGATAGAATTGCGGTTTGTTGTGCCTAATTATGTGACGACTTTGATTTGAAAATATTAACATTTTAGTTTTGGTTGCATGGAGAATCCCACATTCCTTAATAAGTGTGTATGCTTTCATTGATGTACTTTTACCTGTCAGTCAAAGGTGTAATGACAAGCCTTTCTGTGCAGCCTAGGAACTCATTTTGGTAAACAAAGCCTACGTCGGTGATGTTGATGATCATCTTGTCTGAATCCTCATTGAAGTAGAAACGGCACTGCTTCAGCCACTCAAAGTCAGTGGGGCTTTTGACATGCAATCGGCACTGGTAGGGTAAGAGAAATGACAAAAAGAAGACAATGGGGATAAAGTCACAACAAGTGAAAAACTATTTTATATCTCTTATTTTAATGTGAGGTGTGAGTGGAGGAAAGATGGGATGCATGAGAAGGCCTTGGGGGAAACAGGAGGTAAAATAGATTTAAGGGAAAGTTGAAAGAGAATAGATCAGAGGTAGATGAGAGGCAAAAGTTGCTGAGAATTATTTATTTATGATCTTTGTTTAAACAGGTTAGTCCCACTAAGATCAAAAATTTGTTTTGGAAGGCAAATAGAGAGCTGCAAATTAGATACAGTGGAAGAATTCACA
The DNA here is from genome assembly GCF_021462225.1 of Girardinichthys multiradiatus. Taxonomy (NCBI): domain Eukaryota; kingdom Metazoa; phylum Chordata; class Actinopteri; order Cyprinodontiformes; family Goodeidae; genus Girardinichthys; species Girardinichthys multiradiatus. Next base: position 11,413,461 of record NC_061796.1, read on the forward strand.
TTTTTACTTGTCTAAATGAATTATACTCGCATGCTGATGAAGTGGACTGTATAGCTAATTCAGAGTAAAAACAACGTGAAGCTAAAGTTCAGTTTATAATTTATTCTGTGTATAGATGCTGATACATTATGAGAATGCAAATAAGGTAACAGGACAACAAAACGATGTTCAAGTTTGGACGAGACCACAGTGAAACAGAAGGCAGGAAGAGATAAACTGAGATATGGTCCCATCCAAGACAAGTTAACTAAGGTAAAATAACACCTCACCTTGTAAACCAGCAGTGATTTACTACGTCTGCGGTGATTATGCAAAGGCTGTCTTTTCTGTGTTTTAACATTACCTTGGGCCATTACAAATGCTTTGAGGTCTTTCGACAGAAACTGCTCTTTTTTTGCCGGTATCATTTGGTACACTGCCAAAAGAGCCATTAGGAGTCTGAATAGCCAATATTCACGCCAGTTCTACAAAACTGTAGATTTCTTCTGCAGTATGTTCCAATTAGACATATAGCTGAGAGTACTTTGTGGACTGGCCTATGAATTAACTGAATGGACTTTGATTTCATTAATCAGTCATTACTCACCAGATCATCAAATATGTCCCTCTGGTGGACATGGATAGTTATGAGGGTCTCGTATTTGGTCCTCTCTACAGCTTCTAAATCTCTTGTGGTCATGTCAATTAGTGTATTGAGCAAATCCAGGAAAAGCTGGTTGGTTTTTGACATAATGCGGCGATCAAATCGGGCACTGGTAAGAGCCTCCTCGGAATCTCTTGTCCATATCATCTGGATACCAAGCAAGCCCACCTGCACCAAGAATTTCAATGCATTAATTATATTGTTATTGATATACCGGCATGGTTAAAAGAAAGTAAATCTTGATAGATGAATGTAGGGTCTTAGGCTGTGATGTTGGGATGTAGCACCTATTTAAAATCATAGTATTTTTTACTTACCTGAGCAGGGAAAGAATTGAGGAAGTCAATAAGCTGGAAGCCAGAGTCCTGGATGGCCAGAACAGCCTGTCGGATCACCAGGTGCAATGACCACTGGGATTCTTTCAGCAGAGCATTCAGCCACACTTCAACATTCCCTTCTGCTGTGACAGGACGCTCCAGCTCCACAGTTTCCCCCTCACGCGATGACACAGCAAGAATTCGGTCATATATCTAAGAGAGATTTTATTTTAATAGGAAACAACATATTTTAATATATACTTTCTCTTTGTTCTCAGTAATCAATTTTGCTTGTAATAGTGCATGCCTTGTACAAACATAAGTTGTTAAGGATGTGTGTTTTGTTTAATGAACTTCATTAAATTTATTTACCCTTTCAGATCTAAAGGGCTAGGCAAAAGCATGTCTACCCCTAGACGTTTTTCACATTTGATCACATACAAAAATCTTTATAGTATTTTATCTGACAGATGAGCACAAACAGTGCATAACTGTAAAGTAGAAGGAAAACAATACACGGAATAGTACCTAAATAGTACACAGACTCTATATGAACATCTTAAAGACCGATTTGTCAGGGACAGCAGACAAATCAAGGGTAAAGATGTAGAAGTTTAAGCAGAGTTATGTTATAAAGCAATATCCCAAGTTTTAAACATTTTGTGGATCTGTGCTTAATTCATCATTTGGACATGGAAAGTATGGCACATTCAATAAGAGCATTATTCAGAAAAGCTGCTAAGACACTCCGGGGGAGCTACAGAGATCCACAGCTCAGGCTCAGAAGGGGCTCTGGTCCGATAAGACAAAACAAATTTGTCTTATGTGTAAAACAATATATGTGGAAAATTAACCTTGTGAATCACTGAAAACACCAGTCTGCCTTAAAAGCCTGGTGGTGGCAGCATCATGCTGTGGGGATGCGTTTCTTCAGCAGGGACACTGAAGCTGGTCAGAGTATATGGGAGAATAGAGCTAACAATCTAGAAAGAAAGGCTGAAAATGCTCTAAGATGGGTGTGGCTTAGATCAACGCATATATGGTATCCACGTGTTAAAATAGCCCAGTCAGGGTCCAGAAAGAAACTGAATTCAGAATCTGTGGTAAGACTTGAAAATTGGTCTTCATCCAATCTCACAGTAAGGCTCTGTACATGTTATGTAGACCATCTCAGTGCTGTGTAACAGTGGTCTGCTAGAGAGAGTGCAACACTAAATACAAACATTGACATGTGTCTCTATTATAAGAATTTTTGTAGTCACCTTGTCATGGAATCGCACAGTTTTGATGTTGTCAAAGACATTGAGAAGGTGTGCCTGGATAGTGTGGGAGTCAGAGGCCTGGCCCAAAATTTCCAACAAGGCAGGGTCAGAGACGAAGAAAAAACGTGGAAAAAGCAGTCGCTTCTTTTCCAGATAACTGTAACATCAATCCAGTAATTAAAACCATTTCAGTATTTTAGAACCACTCTCCCATAATTTCAGTTGTTTTGAAACATTTGCCTCCCAAACCGTGATATAAGTTGCGTGGTACAGTCTGGGTAAAAGTTATCTGTGCTCACCCTGTAAGTGACTTCTGACAGATCTCCAGCTGTTCCAGCAGGTGAGGAAGCAGCTGCCCCATTGTCTCATCTCCCACACAGGATTGTACAACATTGGGCATTTCGTGAGCTCGCATCATGATCTTCACCCAGGACTTATCAATGTTTGAGAAACGCTTTGCCTCCTAAAACGTTTAAAACAATACACTTTCATATAATTAACCCTTAAAGAAAACCTGTTTATTTATCAGATATTTGTATTCCTATTTATTATTTATGTACCAATTATCTATAGTGATTTCCTTCTAAACCACAACAAGGACATTTTGTTTTCGTGTACACTGTATGGTCTGAAGAGGAATAAAATTCTGTGTATGCCTATCCATTGCTTAGTAACTAGATATTTAACATTAAGTTGTTGTTAAAATTAAAGATGCACAAAGAAAACTGCTAATTATCAGACCAGAATCTGGAGATTTTCAGCTTGACCTGCTCTGACCGGTAGAGTGCTACCAGACATACACTCTTCAATGTAAATGCTGTTTCCTGGGTGTGAAACAATAAAACTGGCTTTTTCAGAAAGATGAAGTCATAGAAAGTGCAAGTATTTAAAAAGCAATTTAGGACATGACGTGGCATGAGGTTTATTCTGGCTACAGGAGATTGAGAGAAAGCGAGACATTTTTAAAATAAAGGCATGGCAAGAAGTCTTAAAAAAAACATTTTGATTGCTGTTCTTATATCTTCAGATATTATAGCTGCTAAAGAGAAATCCGAATTGGGAAAAAATAAGTGGGTCAAAGCTTTCCAAAAACCTGGCAGGAAAAATGCCACATAATTCTGATTGATGCATCTCTAATGTTATTGAAATACAGTGTCAAAGTATATTATTTAATGTAATCCTTATGTAATAAGAGGTTTTCTATAAAAAATAAATTTCAGGACGTTTGCATTAAAATAAGATGATTAGAGGAAATGTAAATTCGACATAAACAAATGGGGTGGGGGGTGGGGGTGGGGGTTACCTTAGGTAGCTGTTTAGCAATGTCTCCACCTACAAACACAGCCTCTAGATAGATCCATAGATTCTGGACGGTCATCCAGTGTTCAATGATATCAGTGGTGTTAGAAAGGTTCTGAACCCACTTCTGGATCTGGGCTTTAAATGGAGTGTTGTACCTGAGGGAGAAAATTAATCTACATGTGAACCATGCAGTGTCATAGACATCCGTGGGGCTGCTTTTTAGGTCACATAAAAATCCCCTTACATCTTTTAAATCTATGGGGGCAAAACATTTCCACAAAATTGTATTCACTTAACCTAATTATCCACACTAACAACTTATTACGAAAATAATGCGTTACATACCGATTGCTCATGAGAGACCCCAAAATCATTAAGCTGTCCTCCATGCTGGCAATTATTTCTGAAGTGCTGTCTCCTCTCAGTAGCAGCTCTCCTCGCGTCTTGAAGTTGGCAAATGTAAATATTTTGTTGTCCCACTCACCAATCACTTGCTTCAGTTTCTGCTCAATATCTCGCTCTTTCAGAGCACTGATGCAGATATCCTTTAAATGGAATGCCCAGGCAGATGTTGTAGTGACAGAAATATAAAAGGATCATAACTAAAACACAGGAAATGTAAAATACAGGATACAGTGCATGTTGCTAAAGACAGCATAAAATCCTGGTACATTAATGATCAAATTAATTGCAGAAATGTTTTTCCATACAATTAGGGTACGTCGGTTTTGAAGTACAAATGTTTAAGAAGTGAAAACAAGCAAATGTCAATTTATTAATTAATACAAAAGTAAGTGCTACTTTGACAACGAAGTGTTTTGTTTTGTTTTTGTGTGCTGTGATTGGCCTGCTCCAAATGATAAAAACCATTGATACAGTAACTGTTTCCTAACTCTGAATATATCATTTCTGTAATTTCCTTGCCTTAAAAGGCGACCCTTCTATTTCTGCTTACCTCAATTTCTTCCTTAAACTTCAGCAAAGGAGCCTTCATAATGTTACGCAGCTTGAATGTATCAGTTTCGACATCAAATGTATGGCCAGTCACCTGAGCAAAGAAAAAAACTGATAAATTACAGCCATTTCTTTTTGACAAAGCTGTGTGTGTTTTGTGACTCTAAAGTTGAATTAAACATTTGTTGAAAGCTTGGTGGTCCATTTTCAATTAACCTCTGTGATTCTCTTCCAGTGGCGTGTCATCATGGCTTTGTTGGTCATGAGCTCCAGTATAGGGCAGCACTCACTGAAGTCATCAATAGTTTTCTTCAGATCCAGGAAAGCCTGCCACTCCTTCAGAGCACGAGGCAGCTTACGGCATCTGTATTTTCAGCAAATTAAACACCTATTGTTTAAACCAGTGACTCATTTTGTTTATGCTATGAAGAATTATAAATTGATTTTACAAAATATTAATTTCTTCTAGTTTCCATTAGAGTTTTAGTAGGTGTTAAACTATACATGAATGAATGAATGAATAAATGAATAAATAAATTAATGAATTATCTATGTTGTCATTATACATAGTACAGTGGGAATCAGAGTGGCTTATTCCTAAAAGAAAGAAAAACACAATAGAAAGAACCAAACAAATAAAATACACAAATAAATAAGCTCAATATAAAATAGGTTATTCTACAGGTCAGTCTTTGCAAAATCACCTTACAGTCAAGAAAACATCAAGCTTCTTGCATTAGAAACAATGTCATTTCATCAAAACATTTTATAAAGTACAATTGATCAAGGCTGCATCCCATTTGCTAGGGCTACCCGTACCCCTCTGGCTGTTTTTGGCACCCACTTCAGGGAGTGGTTCAAATCTTCCACTGAGAAAGGAGACATTCCTCCAAGAAAATTATAATAATTAAGTAATCGGTTCTTTCACTATTAAGAGATTAAATTGAAAATAACAATCTAATTTTCATTATATGAAAACCTTCATTATTTGTTCTATGACTTCCCCTCGGTATAAATTAACGGTATAAAAGGTGTGTTGCAGAAAGCAGCATTGATGGAATGTCACTGCAAACAGGTCAGGGATCACTCAAAGGACAGATAGAAAGATTATAATTCTGACATTTTTATTTCCAATCAACCTCTATCTGATTACAGCTGTTTGTTGAGCAGGTCACATCTTAGCAACATAGAAGACAAAACTTAAAAAAGTTTAACCTTGTCTGAAAGTCTAGCAGCTCATTGTTAATCTTCACGATGTTGATGTCAGCCCAGAGGACGTTATAGTATCCATTGACTGTTTCGATGACATTGTTGTAAAGGCCATACAACTTCTGCAGCAGAACCAGTTGTTTCCTTATCTCCAGCAGCTGAGGGTGCTGTGTAACTGGAAGTCCAAAGAGCTCCTCTCCTCCAGTGTAAGTTATGTACTTCCTATACAGATTGTCAAACCGGTTCTAAAAACGAACAATAACAGCAAAATGAATTCCGCAACTGTGTTGTATCTCAACATAATATTATATCAAATTAATTCACCAGAGATGACTTGTAGCACAAAGTTTCGCAGTTATGTTTGCACACAATAAAAAAGCAAACACAGGTCTGTTCTTAGTAGTCAATGAAAAAGAGTATTTGGGAGAACACCACAAAATTTTCTTTCAAAATTTATTTTAATGTGCCAGACTTTGTCAGAAACCATGTCCAATGCTGTCTCCATATCAAAATAATTCTTACTTGCTCACTAAATAATTTACAGCCAAACAGTACAAACAAACCTGGTACATGATCAGTCTATCACTGGCATCCTGAGGAGCCAAACCCTCAACCATGGGCCCATCCTGAAAAGAGACAAAAATATAGATAGGTTAGTTTCTATTATCACAATGAGCAATATGCGGAACTCCCACTATTTCCTATTTTGGCATGTATGTTGGTATACTGAAAAAAAGACATTTGTCAAGTCTAAATTTGAGTAAATGAAGTAGATTTTTCAGGAACATCAAGTCCTGTCACATTTTTGAAGCATGTATGTTGCTTCTTATGAGTTCTTGGTTTAAATAGTTTATGTATGCTGGGAAAAAGGGTGTGGAATTCACAGTATTCAGTTGCATAAAGATGTAGTATGTTACCTTAGGTGTGACATTACAGTCATTATTTTTTCCTCAAACTGAAGTATCAACTGGCTATCTTTCAAGGAAATTTCAGTGGTTTATGAGTATCCCAAGTGGTCAGATAGTTATTAGCTATTATTAATCAGCAAGTAGGCCATGTCCCTCAGTTTAACCTTCAGTTTTACGCATCCAGGTGAGTTACTCTGCAGCAGCACAGTTATTATTGGGTTATTGATGCAATATTGGAGTAGCCGCTGTGTAATCAAGCGAGCCCTTACGATCTAGTGTACTTTAAACATCATGGATAGTTGAGAACAATGTATGCTGTTTTTTGCTATTTCAGTCATTTTTTTACCTTCTCATATTCCTGGTAGAAGTGTTGGCAGTCCTCCTGAAAGGTCTCCACATTACTAATAAGTTCTCCACGGAAGTGTGGTTGCAAGGCAACCAATTCGTTCTGCACCTCAGTGGTTCGGGACAAGAGCTTTTCCCAGGTATAACGCAGAGTATCCACCTTATCAATCTCTTCCTTGGTAACTGACAGACCATATTTATGAAGCATTGCATAGGACTCCTGTAATGAGTGAAAAGGGGGCATTGTTTTAACTTAAACAGTTTGTATGTGAATGCTGTCACAGTGGCACGCACATAGCACATATATTTGCTTTTATACTGACAAACATTGAAGTAATAACTTATTTTGACTTTCTAAATTTCAGTCAGCTGCAGATTCAGGATTTAACCTCAAAATTGTCATAAACATTTACAAAAATGATTTAAAATGCAATGTGTTGCTACCATACTCATTGTTATTAAAATGGTTTCAGTGAAGCAACTTACTTCAATGTGTCTAATATTTTTATATGATGTACACAACCAAAAACATTCACAGTCCGATGTAAACATGCAACTTTTTCTTAAAGAAAGGTAAATCTAAAGAATACATGTGATGTGAAGCTGTTTATCCAACACATTCCTTAGTGTAAATCACTGCATCCGAGTGTGCATCCCTGCATTATCCCAATGAAAGCATGTATGATCTTTGTCACAAGATAAAGATTCAATCAGTGCAGATAAACCAGAAATTGTACAACAGCAGTGCAGTATTTCCTCTACTAAATTAACAGAAAGCATGCAGTAATCTTTTCTATTTAGCAGTGTTGTTTTCAAGCACTGGTTTTACTAACTTATTGAAGTGTAAAGTGCAAAAACGTACATGTACTGGGTTGGTATGTTAACAAGCCAAATATTAAGGTATTTCATTAAAAAGAAAAAAGACTTCACTGTTTGACCTATGGTATAAGAGCCAGTCCATGTGAACAAATACTTCATGACCAAAAAACAAAATCAGAAGCACTGCGGGAGTAGGAAAACAAAATCTTGACGAAAACAAAACAAATGACAAAGGGGTCCAGATGTAAGGCAAACTGATGCCGAGAACATATAAATGGACTTTGGAGTTTGACAATACAAAGACCTGCTGGTCCAACATAACCAGCAGGTGTTAAAATCACACTTTAAGACCAGGTGTAACAAGGCAGAAAGCAAAAGCAAGTTAAAGGAATAAGTGAACTGGCTGTAGGAAATAAAAAGTTGCCAAGCGCAGGTATCTCACTAGATCCACTGTTTTTACCAAATACTAACTTAGAACAAGAAGTAAAAGAAAATAAAACAAATAAATGTGACTAACAAGACCAAGGAATAACCCGAAATCAACAAACATTATAAGCCATTTCACTAATGAGAAGAATTTTATCCACATAAGTCAAAATGAACCTACAGTTTTAGGCATTTGTCTCCAAACCTCTTCTAATTGAGTACATTTCCTTTATAAGAAAAGACAGTCAGAACGTTAGACTGGCTTAGGTTATCCTAAGGTATCTCTATAGCAACATAACTATGGAGATACCTTAGGTTATCCTAAGGTATCTCCATAGTTATGTTGCTATAGGCTTAGACTGCTGGAGGACTTTATGACCACTTTCACTCTCTCTACTACAGTCTAAAACTACTCTCCAAATTTGCATTTTTTGTCTCTGCTCTGTTCTCTCAAACTCCCAGTCGGTCGTGGCAGATGGCCGCTCACACTGAGCCTGGTTCTGGTTCTGCTGGAGGTTTCTTTCTGTTAAAAAGGAGTTTTCCTCTCCACTGTCGCTACATGCATGCTTAGTATGAGGGATTGCTGCAAAGTCAATGCAAGCGACTGTCCAAAGTTGCTACACGCTCATCCAGGAGGAATGCTGTAAGTCACTGACTCGATGCAATCTGCTGGGTTTCCTTAGGTAGAAAAACCTTTAACCAATTTGAATCTGAAACTGAATCTGACTGTACTGTTTGATAGTTAAGATTAATTGGAATGTATGTACCTGACTTGAAATCTATATGATTCGATTGAATTTACTTTGTAAAGCGCATTGAGACGACATGTGTTGTGAATTGTATGGAAGTAAAATAGTCTCATCAGAATCAGACATTTTTTAGACATTGAATTTATAACACTGAATTTTTATCCTGTGCAATTATGTATGTGAATTATTTTTTGATGAGATTTTCTGCCAAAAATATATTATTACAAAACGCCAGGTAATTAACACCCATTTGAATCTTATCATTGATCTTCAATAAGCCACTATCCAGCAAACTGTTAAGAGACTCGCCTCTGCCCAAGGCAATGGTGTGTCACGTGATCAAATAAGCGTAATCTGATTGGTTAAAAGACGCTCGACTCGATCGAGTGCTGATTGCTTTGGCTTGAGTCACCAGAAGGTCAACACATTTGCAGGCAAATTTTTGCAGGTGAATTTCTGCAGGTGCATTTCTGCAGGTGAATCATTTCAGGCGAATTCTTGCAGATTAATTTTTGCTGGCAAATTTTAAGTACAAAAAAAATTCACATACATAATTGCACAGGATAAAAATTCAGCGTTATAAATTCAATGTCTAAAAAATGTCTGATTCTAATGAGACTATTTTACTTCCGTAGAATTGCTGCTATAGAAATAAAACAGAATTTAATTTAATTGAAATGATCACATGTTAAAAAAAGGTTTACCTCAATTGGTCCAACTTGAAAATCAATATTTATCTGATGCTCTCTAATTTCCTTGAGTGCAGCCATGGCAATGCGAATGTCGTCTAGGTCTTTGATCTGTCGATTCAGTTTCTTTCCTGCTTCAACAACCAAAGCAAAGATCTGCTCCATGTCTGAGCGATATTTCCTGTTACAATACAGCCCATAGTCCACCATCCAGTTCTTAGTTTCGGCTGTGAGGGACATCTTGAGGAATGCTTGAAAAAAGAAAGAGATTAGCAACTAGAGCTCAGTTACTGTTCAACATAAAGTTGATTTTATTTACTTATATAAATGACAACTTGATCTCACCTGTGAACAAAGCTATGGCTCCTATAGTGATGTACTCTGGTTCAGAGTTTATTTTGAGTTCAAGATCCTGATAAAAAAGGATCTGACTCTCAAACTCTGATAGCAAAGGGCTTCCCTCAATAAATCTAATAAAAAGAAGAAATTCCAGTGGTAAAAATTTCTCACAGAAAAGAACATTGATCTTTTATCCAAAAATACCTTTGCATGGAGTCTTCACGATCTTTTCTCCAGATGTGATGGTAGCAGCTGAAACGATCAAGAGCAGTTTCTACTTCCTGCAAAATAAAACCAAACAAATAGGTACTGTCGAAACTGGACGTGAAAAAATTGCTGGTTATACAAGCAATATCCCTTCCTGTCACTTTTTCTCATGTAGATTGGATTAAATATATAAATATACACATTTAAAGTATAGTATAGTATAGTCTAGTCTTCACCTGTCCTCTACCTGTGTGAAGAGCTGCTCACCCCTATATAGTCAACCTTTAAGTAACCTAACATGGATGTGGAAGGAAGCCAAAGAACCAAAAGGAAACCCATACTTGCTCTTCATACAAGGAGAAAACATGAAGATGAAAATTCCTCACAGAATGGCACCAAGATTTCCAGATTACACGTCAAAGCAAAGTTATTTAATGTTACCATTGTTTAAACAGCCACTTTTATCTAACCAGATATGATTATGTTTCTGTGTGTAAATTCACAGTCATCAAATAAATGTGAATGCTATTGAAAAGTTAATTTATTCCAGTAACTCAACTCATTAAGTGAAACAAATTATATAGGTTAATTACACACAGACTGATGTTTTTAAGCCGTTATTTCTGTTAATTCTGATGATTTTCCGCTTACAGCTAATAAAAACATGACATTTAAGAAATTTTTATTTACTGAATATGACTGTATAGTAGGAATGTCCTGATTTGATCCCTTAAAATCAAAAGAGAGAGGTATGCACATTTCAGGTTACATATTATAAGGATCTTTACATCTTGATCTAATGACCATCTCCTTGAGCAACATACTGAGTCTGTCCTGCAAAAATGTAGGTTTGATCAAAGCATGTGTTTCTTTCTAGAAAAACTAGTAGGAGTACAGTGTCCAAAACATCCTTTGCATGTGAGTTAAATGCTTCACCATCACAATACTACTGTAGCCCACGGAATACTGATTTTTTAAACCTGTAATTACATGACATTGACATTAATTAAAAAAATAGGTTGTGACTCTGGCAAATGCCTTTTCTGAAATGTGTTGTTTGGATTGGGATTTCTATTAGATCAATAAAATGTACCTTCTTGGTAGAGCTGATTGAGGTGCTGAGAACAGACACCAACTTGACTATCTCCTTGTTCTCAGATACACTCTTGTAGTAATTTCTGGCTTGGAATGGAATGGGTTGAATCACAGATGCTGAAATGTCTGAGCTGCTGCCATCTGGAAAATATAGCATATTGAGGATAATGTTTCACTGAAATGTACCTAGGTCAATGAGGAAACATGTAAACAGACATATTTAAGCATTTTAGACTAATTTTGAGTTTACCATTTCCATTAAGTCAGGTGGTTTTGAGTTAGAGGTATAAACATTTAAAAAAATCATCCTTTCCAAAGCCTTTAATGGATCATGTAACTTCCATCAACATGTTCTGTCTAGTCAATCAGATGATTTGCTCTAATGTAGCATACGTCATTTACTCTACTGAGCCGTAAAATAGGTCTGATTTTATTTTATTTTTTAAACTATGCACATCTTAAAATTAATAACATGAATAAATGTCTGAAAAAAAAATCACTGAAATGCTGAATTGGTGAAGGTCAGTCAAGTGAGTAGCATTGTCCTTCATACCAGTCATACTCCTGTGTGTTGTGGCTCCATCATCTGATTCACTCTCAGAGCTGTCCTGTTTTAGAGCCGCCATCCGTCGTTCATTCATTTTTCTCTATAAAGTGAAATTGAAATAAAAGAAAATATATCAGGGGTTGTTTCACTTTATCAGATTAGAATTTACATATAAAGTTAGTTACAGATTTAAAAACAATCACGGTCATGGCTATTTTCCAGTTAACATACCTTAGAGATTCTTTCTTTGCTCCATTGACCCACTCCTTTGCTGACACTGACCACACATTCCACAGCCCTGTTTAAAGCCTGCTGGACCTCCTCCAGAGCTGGAACCATGACAATGTTAGGTATAGAGAGGGTCACATTGGCTCTGAAGATTGCCTGCTGATCGCTGTGTTTCCCATGGCTGAGTGCATCACTCTCACCTACCAGGTAGATAATAGGGGAACATCACATTATTGGTGAGATCTTTTTTATATTAGAGCAGAGCTCCAAATAAATAGAATGTACGGTCATGTGAAAAATACAGTTCCTAGGAATTCCAGGATTTTTGTAAGTAAATGGACTGTGGTTGCCTTGTTTTGTTCAAATGGTTTAAGTATAACCTAAATGTACAATAAACACACATAAGAAATTCCATTTATTTATGAGATGATAATGTTAAATTTAAAAAAAGGTTTGTAAAGAAAATTAAAGACTCTACCAAATATAAATTATGGCGATATTACAATGTGTGTTTGAGTGTATGGATTTGTGTTTGGTTGATGTTTATTTATTTGTGGGGAAAGCAAAACAAATATAAGGTTTGACAGTACCAATAAAAAGGTAACAATGAAAATAGGAATTGATTATAAAGGTTACAATTAGGATTAATTGTACCCCTGGCTGAATTAAATTATAAAATTGTATTAATTTATCCGAGAATAAATAAATAATCTCTCAAAGAATAAAGAAAACTATGTAAAATAAGTATCGTTTTGGAAAACAATTTGTTTTTTAATTTACATCTCATCAGAAAATGGCACATTAGAGATTATTTGACACTTGTCAATAATCAATAGAAGAAATTTTCTTTGGCATTATAGCAATCAAGTGCTTCTTATAATTGCCGACAAAATATTTGTGCATATTTCCACTGGTATTTCGATTATTTGCCTTTGGTGATCAGCTACAAGTGTTTGTGGTTGGAAGGCTTCCATGCCATCACCCTAATCTTTAGCTTCCGTCACAGATTCTCTATTGTATTCAAATCAAATCTCTAGCTGAGCAACATCAAAATGTTTAGATCACATCCAGTCAGAATTAAAAAATAACTTTAATATAATTTGGGGCTGAACTGTATTCACTGGTATGATACTGGTTAATAAGATTAATAATAATAATAATAATTATGAAAATACCACAACAAATACCCCTGCACTGAATATCCCTACTATGACTGCTACCATCTATATTAATGATATTGATAATATTGAGGATAATAATGGTAATATTAATAATGGAAATAATAATTATGATACTGGCCATAAAAACTATAATAATATTTGTAAGTAGATTAACAAAATTGAATAAAATAATTAAAGTTAATCACACAATTAGGATACTAATTAGGATAGGACACCAAGCTATCTGTTTGGTAGAATAAATCTGGCACATGCTTCTTAATATGGTTTGCCTGAAAGGCCAAGACAGGTCACATAAAAAAGAAGTATGCGAGGGGGAAGCTTGCCCACCGACCAATCAGAAACTAAAAAGAAAAACAAAACAAAAAAACATTTTTTCTGTTCAGTGAATGTAGCAAATATAACATAGAAACATTTCGAAATTTTACCTCCAAGTTTATTTTGTCTGTATTGTATCTGTAGCAATTTGTCTCACTTTCCAAATCCTGTGTTTTTATTGTTTCTCTCTTTATAATGAAGACTATCTAATTAAGTAGACCCACCCAAAAAATGCACAAGTGATGAGGTATGTATGCGCTTGCGTAGCATCTCCAGGGTGTTGCGTGTCACTTTGAGCAAAGCATCCACATTGCGGTGGTTAAAGTAAGAAAGCAGTTCCTGGGCCTCCTGTTCCATTATTTCCATCAAATCTCTTTTCTTCCTCCTCTTCACTAAAGGAGATGAAGGACCTGAAAAAGCAGGCTGGGGCAACATGTTTCTGGAGATGAGATGACTTTCAGAGGGGTGTTTGTCTTTACCTAAAGAAACACATTTACAATGAACATCAACAACAGATTCAGGAAACAGTTTACTCGTCCAGTTATGTTTAACAGAGTAGAGTCGGATCCTTTATATCACATCACTTGAGAACATGAACAACAACATTATACCTTCAGGCTCAAAGGGGTCGTTGGTCTTGCTCTCACTAGATATTTCTTCCACAGCCTTCACCTCCTCCTTCTGACCATGGTCGAACTCCATCAGCATGTTGATCAGTTCATTGGTAGCCTCCTCCACAAGTGTGCTCTTAAGGTGCAGATTCTGAGCTTGTTTTATGCACATGTCCTATAAACACAGTTAAATGAAATAAAGGTGAAGGTCTGAGAGGAAAAAAAAACATTTCTACCGAAGTGTGAGTCATGTGGTGCTTTAAAGATGTTCTTTAGAAAAACGTTATGTATATTTCAAACTGTAATGCAGGGGAGCTGCAAAACTAATGAAGTAGGTGCACTCTGGCAAAGTTTACTGTGGAGCAGTGTCATTATCTTATTTGAAAGAAATGTCATTCATGTCTATTTACCCTGGTGGTTTTGACAAATTCTTCACAGGTGACTGGTTGATCCTCTGGCAGAACACACAGTGTGGAAACACTGATCTCCTGCAGAACTGCATCTATTCTAAACTCCACCAAGTCATTCACTCGGTCTATTAATAGCTCCAAATCAGCTGGGAACACAGAAGAATCAGAAAGAAAAAATGTATGTGAATAGAAGAAAAAGACTTGTGAAGACTTGGGTTAAATCGTTGCTAAAAAAAGCTCTTCTTGTTTTCCTCTTGTCTATTTTCAGACAAGAGGAAAATATATACAGTGTATTAAAGTTGCTTGTGTGTACACAATGAATCAATTAATTTAAACGTTACCACATGCTGCCAGTGCTGACTTGCAGGATGTCTTAAGTGTCAGCATATGAGACATCGATCTGGCTGGATTTGTTGTTTATTTTTTTGCTTACCCATTGCTTTGTCAATGCGGCTTAGATACTTGTCTATGCTCAGAGATGTCCAGCTGAGGGAGATCAAACCTGGCTGGATAGCCTCATCCAACTATGCAATAAAGGGCAAATGCAATTAATAAAAATACCACAATAAGTCATCAATCATTTGTGGTAGAAAATAGCAAAAATCATTTTGACATATTAGAATAGGTAACCAAAATGTGATTTCTCTGGTAAACTGTGCTTGAATTTATAAAAACAAAGTAAGTATAACTCAGGTTATACAGAGTTATACAGCTTATTGTAATTATTTAAACCCAGTGTGTCATAAGACTAAAGGCTGAGCTGCAAAACTTATCACCATAATCTGTGTACACAGACAAAAATTCTACAGGTTAAGATGCAAATTTCCTGCTTTGCTTCTGATTAGAGAAAGCAACTTACCTCCACCAGAAATTAATATTTGGCCAACTAAATGTTTACATATCAGCTCCTATCAACCTTTCTTCTGCTACTGTGGATGGTGTTTTGTTCTGTGAAACTAAAGAAGCAGCTTTGCCCTAAAGATCTGTTCATATAATTTCTGGAAAGCCGCAATTTGATTTGCCGACTCTGGATGAGCCTAGAATCATGTGTTTTAAAATTTGGACTCTTGTTTCATTGTTTAAATGTTGTATCCATCCATCCTTCCATCCTTTGTGCACAATGCACAGTGAAACATTGTATTTGTACTTTAAAGATAGTCTCACGTGTCTCTGTGTGTGTGTGTGTGTGTGTGTGTGTGGAAACCCCTCAAGCTGTTGTACACTCCAGCTCCACGTTTAATTCGAAAACTTTACTTTAAAGCCCTAAGGCCTTCAGGAGTTTAACAACCGATCAGAGTAAGACTTCTAGGTGCAGATCTGGAAGACCGTCTACCACTTCGCAACCTCTGCTCTAAATGTTAATATAATTTTACAAATCAAACACAAGTGAAAAAAAATCGAAATCTATCTAAAGATTATTATTATTATTATTAACCTCCAAATTCATCCTGCTTAGTAGTCTGAATATAGTCCAAGTAATTATTGTAAATATGAAGTATTTATACTAAGATACATAAAGAAACAGGTGGTTCACAGTGTAACTTCCAATTGTCCAAATGTATTTTTACTTTTGACATTTTTTCAGGACTGATGGTTAGTATCTCATTTATTAGTATAGTTAGAAATGTTTTTCCCATTTCTGAAATATGCATAAACTCATAGTGTTGCAATCATAGAAATGTTAAGGGATTTGTGTGCTCTTATATTTCTATCATATATTGCAATAACAGATGAGGGTTATATTTAATGGTCAGACATACCTGTGAAATGCAGCTAGACAGCATATTAACAATTCGAGCTTGTTAATATAAACAAACTTAATTTGGACCTAGTTATGATATTTCATTACACTTCAATCTACAAATTCAAAAAGCATAATTTAATATAGTGTACACACGTTACTCTATACCTAAAAAAAATGTTTGCATAATGAAACAAACTTCATTAATTACCTCAACTATCATCAATCAATAGAATGGAAAGCATTAGGTGTCATTTATCAAGTTTTAACATTAATCATGATAACTAATTTATTTTACACTGCTTTCCACGACTTACTATGAATGAAACATCTCACCTTAGCAACGTGTGGCATGGCCATCTGCTCAAATGCAGTTTGAATCTTGGCTCGTATTCTGGTGTTTTCACTCAACATTAGCTGTGAAAAAGAGCACATTTTTATAAATTTGATACAGTAAAGCAAACAAATATCAAACTGGTATTTCCAGTGGAAATCTACCAATGAATGTGAAATTAACTGTTTTCGTTGTATGATAATGTTTTATATCATTCTGCAGTGCCCTCCCCTCAATGTATTTTTATAAAAGTAAAAAAAAAAAAAGACTAATCTGTTTCTAATATGTCTTCTATAAGTTCTGGGATTTTTAAAATGTATTCTGCTGTGTGCAGTACTTACCTGTAATTTATCATAGTTTTGCTTGAGTATATTCTGTTTCTGCTGCAGCTGAGCAGCAAAGGGGGGGATCTCCAGGTTCATTCGCTTCATGCAGTCAGTCTCCCTGATCTGTGTAAGTATCTCTGGGTCAAGGTTCACAACCAGCTGCCCTGTCACTGAAGACCTGACCAGGAGCAATGCCTTTAGGCCAGCCCTGGCATATTCCATCTGTATGGGATTTAAGAGTTGTTGTCAAAAAAAATAAGTGGAAAAATATGTTTGTGTTTTTAATACACAAATACATACACGTATAGATACTTATTCTATTATGATTTCTTTCCTATTATGCACTTCTTGCTTAATTTCTTGCACCTTTGTCATCCAGTTGTGATGGTACAGAATTTCATACTCCAACAGTGTCCTTGCTACCCTGTTAAAGTTCCTGATAATCATCTTTGCCTCTTTGGTGGAAAGAACACCTTCATGCTAACAGGAAGCGAAGGATGAATTATAAGAAAATACATCTGTAAATGTAGAAAATCAAAACTTTTTATCAATAAATTGAGTAAAACCTTTTTAAAGAGATCCATGGGACGCTGAATTCGACTGTAAAGCTGCCGAGCCCACATGATCCGACCTGCCACTGGTGGCATGTTTCTACCAATAGGAGGGTCCAGTTTTTGCTTTGCATAGATACTGGAAACCATTTCAAGGTCCCGGCCGTAGTTCTGCAAGATGTGCTGGTACCTTTCATCAATGCCAAGATCACAGATGCCCAGTCTGTTTTAGTAGATCAAAAACATACAAGCAGTTGCAGTTTAAGCCCTAAAACTAAACAACAAAAAATAAATACGGTAAATAAAAGTGAACAGACAACACTACCTTTCAAATTTCTCCAACACATTTAGAGCTTTTTCTGTATTTTGAATCTCATCAAATGTATTTTCCATGAAAGTCCTTAGCTGTTTCTGGAAATATAAACACGCAAAGCAACAATGAGTATCAAAGTGATGGTAAAATTTTACGTTTTAATAAATGTACTGAACTTTACTCTTGTCTTTAAAACTTCCAAATTCTCCAAGTAGATGAGTCTATGCATGTCAACGTCTTAATCAACTCTGAAATCCATAGTCTGCAGTCTAAAATAATGTCACCAGGCAGAGTAGCCAATATTTTTTTAGTATTGTTTAATATCCAATCTCCACAACAAGACTGCAATATATGCTCAAGTCTCTTCCTGAATGCAAATGTTTTAAAAACAGAACAAAATTTAAAAACTCATTGTGGACAACAGACAGAATCATTTCAAGATGAGATTTTGATAAATGTAGTATGTCTTTTTTTGCAATTCACCTAAATGTAATACATGCAACCATATCTGACCAACCTTATTGGTCCTGAAGAAGAAACCAAAAAGGTGCTTCTATGAAGCTCCATTGCATTTCTTTCAGATTCCCCATGTACGCATGGACAATGTCAGTTGTTTGACATTCATCAATAGACTAAACTGTTTGTGCCAGAAGATATACTTTACTGTCCCTGCAACTCACTTACATGGAGCTCAGAAGTGCTTTTGCAGAATTCCTCGTAGTCAACATCAAAGTCAGTTCTTCTGTGGTCTAGGAAACTGTAATGCTTCTTCTTCAAATTCATCACTATAGCCTGTCAGACACAAACATATAATCAAAAAGAATTGAGGGTGCAACTCTTTTTCCAAAAAGGTTTTCAAATAGACAATTTATTAGGTAGCTCATAATTATTTTTAGTATAAGCTGAAGTTCCGATAAAACACACATAAATTGCACTACAGTCTAATTTCCAACTATTTACATATGTGTAAACTGAAAGTTTGAGAAATATGCAACTGAATAGCATACAAAACAATACATCCTTGCAAAATTATTTACAGCCCTTGAACTTTTTTCCATAGTATTTTTCCATGTATTTTATGTGTTGGGATTTTATGTGGTAGACCAACACAAAGTCATGTCAAAAAGTGAAGTGAAACAAATGGTTTCCAGGATACATACCATCTTGTCGATATTAGGAATTACAAGTAGGTAGACATGCTAGAAACTGTAGGATTGTCTATGTACAACAATATATAGTATTGCACTGGATTGTGTCATTTATGTAAACGTTGCCAACAGTATAGAAGAAAAATATCACCAAAACAAGGCATTTTACTCTCTGGTTTTAATATATCAAAGTAAATAGCAGTGGAGCTAACAGTTAAAAGCTAAAAAAAGAAACACTAATTAAAATACTTGAACAATGCTTATTATCCATGCAGTTAGTTTTATGATTAAAGATATGCACTTGAGTAGTTTAAAGATATTATATCTACCACTGCAAGCTGCAAACTACAATAAATACAAAAACAGATCATGCATTGCTAAGGAGTAAAGACCATGATGAGACATTACCTCCCATTTTGCCTGCATTTCTGAAGTCTGTGAATCCAAGGAAGCAAAGACAAACAGGATAGCTTACATCAATATATCCTCAAGGGAAAAGATACATTCTAATTACAAACATGGTCGTTTTGCATATTAATAAAATTTTTCACCCAAAGGCAATAGAATTTAGTTTTGCAAACAAACACTCTCCAAAGCACGGAAGCAGAGAATAAATCTGCCACTGCTACAGTGCAGTCAGATGCATTTCTCTCAACAAACCCATACTAACCCAAACTACTGAGCTGTACTTCATCAGCATTGTTCAGTCTTGTAATGAAGACATTGTCTAGCTAATGGGGTGATATCACTGCATAAAAATTTAAGAAGAAATATAATAATGGTATTTATTAATTATTAATTATTCCAGCTCTATAACAAGTAATAGTGAAATGAAGCTGCATTTCCAGGGTGAGGACAAAAAAGAACATAAAAGACAAAATAAAATAGTATAAACGGCTGATCATAGTCACATTGTTTTATTAAAACATAAAAAGATCACAGATGTTGAAGTGTTTATAACAGTGGATAATCAATATCAAATTATATTAAAGGATGAATATTAAAAGAGGTCTTTTAAAAAAAGATTTAAAGGTAATTAAACTACCCCAACCCTAACATTAATTACCTCCAAGTTTTTACACGCAAAAAAGATTTTAAATGTTTTAAATAAAGAAAACTTTTAATGCATGCCTGTAAAAGCCAACACACTATAATGCAATGTTTTTGTTCTGGTTTTGCATTATTTATAATGTAAATGCTAAATTTATCATATTCTCTAATTTAAGCCTTTATTATCTTTCACTTACAAGAAAGTCGAAACCAGTAGCACAGAACTACTGTACATACTGAGCTGGCAGGTAACAACATTAACATTTTATGGAGTTAAATTCTGCATCTTAAAAAGGACTTCACAGTATTCAATTTAGCAGTACTGTACACTTACCTGAAATCTGGTGGCAATGGTTTCAAGGCCCTCAATCTTAGAGTCCTGCAGTGCAGAGTAGGTAGTGATGGTGTCAAACATTTCCAGGATCTTGTTTAGACGCCGCTGGAATGTGTCAAACTTCCCAAAGATGTACATCTCACTGATGTCAAACTTTCTCTGAGAAGGAGTTTGTTCCAGTTGTTCCTTGGTTTTATGAAAACACTGCTGGTACTCCTGAGCAACACAATTTGACCCAAAATAAAACTCATCTTCATCCAAAATATTTAACTGGGTTGGCTGACCTGGCTGACAAACTGTAATATAAGAACTGTTCATATGAAGATAGAACTGAATAATAAAATAATAAAGGCCTTATCGAAGAAATCATGACTGGTGACAAAGTTAATAACAACTAAATAACCTGTTAAATAAATTAAAAGCAACATGCTATGTCAATAAGCAGTATCCCATACCTGATTTAGACAAATTGCAGCTTTGATTTTATCAGTAACCACTTGCTGAGGTTGGTCCCATATTGAATTTGAACCATTATTAGTGATGTAGGCTTTGCAAGAAGTGATCATCTGATTTGTGACCTGGAAGTACAACAGTCAATTTGGCCACATATTCCATTTATCTATTGTTATTTATGTTTCATTACAGTTACCTATATTTAGAGACATTAAAAACAATATGAAAAGAAAAACACATTCTGTATATAAGTTTATATTAAATAGTCTCAGGTTACTACATATAAAAAATTATTACTATAGAACCCCAACTTGTTACTGCGTTTGATGAGACTTGGGTCTGAAAAATGTTTTTTCAGGTAGTCCTTCATTGACATTTGCAGTTTTGTTTTTGTTTTTTAATCAGCATGCTAAGCTTTGCCTTTTTAATTTTGTCAAGATTTTTCATTTGCAGTCACATAGTTCATTTAAAAAAGTAATTTCCTAACATCTCCTTTATTCTGACCAAAAAAGTGGCTTTTTAATTGTACTTCCTTCAACCTTTTCCAATTTAAAAGTCAATAATTTGTTACAGAATTTGGACTTTGTCATGTAAACTTGTGAACATGCCTAACCTGTTAACCTCATACCCAGTGTTACATCATACTGACTTCCCCAAGCTAAAACCTGAAAGAACAGAGCATCAACAAAACCCAGGGTTTTCAACTGGACAGGATCCATTAAGAATGTGCTGCAGATAAGAAAAGCATAGTATTCCTTTAGTTTGATTAGTATTAATGTGAGCTTTGTATGTTGTGTGTGCTATTGGGAGCTCTATCACTCGATAATTTCTACAATATCTAAGTAATGTGGTTCACATGTGGTTCATGGAGTGTAATCTGTGTCCTAAATTGACTTAGCATGGTGTAACAACCAAATCTACAGTACCTTGACAAAAAGTGATGTTACTTTTTCAGATGTGTTGTAGTAGCGCGAAATACCATGAATCATCTTGATGGCATTAATCAAAGCAGGGATTGCATCCACCATTGATACCTGGAAAGAGATATATCTTATTTCAGTAGTTCATTCAACAGGACACATACATGTTTTTTTTTATAACCTACAGGGTCACTGTTGTAGAGTGGGTCACAAAACCTCTCTAGGCTGTAGAGGTATTTAACATTGTCTTTGGCTTCATTAGCTGCATCAGTGATCCTTATGTCTAGTTCCCGCCATGACTAAAGCAAAGAAAAAATTGTATTAATGCATTGCTGCATATTATTCAACCTAACAAATTAGCATGAAAACTTTGGAAGAATAAAATTAAAGACCCCTAAGGCAGTAAAATCTAAAAAAAAATTTCAGACATAATGATGAATAACCATAATTTCTGACCTTGATGAGTTTAGATTTGGCCAGCAAGAGAACACCCAGTACAGCACTGACATCCGGTGTTTTCAGCTGGTCCAAAAGATAGTTGAAGCGAGACATTCGTTTCTTCCAGTGGTCCAGTTCGGCCCGAGGCCCAAGGTCATCAGCCTCTTTTCGGAGTTGGTCGCTCTCTGCAAGAACCTGGAGAACACAGCTCTGTATTTGCTTACATCATTTCTACAGAGTATTATTTTGGCTTGTGAAGTTGGTACATTTTCATTAGGACACACTGGAGTTAGGATTCATGATATTTTGGAAAGACTGTTGAGTCCAAACTTTTAAATGTACACAAACTGATTATACAGTGGATATTAAATGATCTACTGATTTTTATGATGGAGGCTGATGTACAGGGGTTGGACAATGAAACTGAAACACCTGGTTTTAGACCACAATAATTTATTAGTATGGTGTAGGGCCTCCTTTTGCAGCCAATACAGCATCAATTCGTCTTGGGAATGACATATACAAGTCCTGCACAGTGGTCAGAGGGATTTTAAGCCATTCTTCTTGCAGGATAGTGGCCAGGTCACTACGTGATACTGGTGGAGGAAAACGTTTCCTGACTCGCTCCTCCAAAACACCCCAAAGTGGCTCAATAATATTTAGATCTGGTGACTGTGCAGGCCATGGGAGATGTTCAACTTCACTTTAATGTTCATCAAACCAATATTTCACCAGTCTTGCTGTGTGTATTGGTGCATTGTCATCTTGATACACGGCACCACCTTCAGGATACAATGTTTGAACCATTGGATGCACATGGTCCTCATGGTAGTCCTTGGCAGTGACGCGCCCATTTAGCACAAGTATTGGGCCAAGGGAATGCCATGATATGGCAGCCCAAACCATCACTGATCCACCCCCATGCTTCACTCTGGGCATGCAACAGTCTGGGTGGTACGCTTCTTTGGGGCTTCTCCACACCGTAACTCTCCCGGATGTGGGGAAAACAGTAAAGGTGGACTCATCAGAGAACAATACATGTTTCACATTGTCCACAGCCCAAGATTTGTGCTCCTTGCACCATTGAAACCAACGTTTGGCATTGGCATGAGTGACCAAAGGTTTGGCCATAGCAGCCCGGCCGTGTATATTGACCCTGTGGAGCTCCCGACGGACAGTTCTGGTGGAAACAGGAGAGTTGAGGTGCACATTTAATTCTGCTGTGATTTGGGCAGCCGTGGTTTTATGTTTTTTGGATACAATCCGGGTTAGCACCCGAACATCCCTTTTCAGACAGCTTCTGAACTCTGGTATGTCACCCATAATGTTGTGTGCATTTCAATATTTTGAGCAAAACTGTGCTCTTACCCTGCTTATTGAACCTTCACACTCTGCTCTTACTGGTGCAATGTGCAATCAATGAAGACTGGCTACCAGGCTGGTCCATTGTAGCCATGAAACCTCCCACACTAAAATGACAGGTGTTTCAGTTTCATTGTCCAACCCCTGTATAAAGGTCTAACCAGCCAGTAGCTGATAATCTAAGCTGCTATTGTATTTACCTACTACTTTTTCTATTTGTCAATAGTTCTTTAAATAAATAGGTTTTTGTGTGTTCTTTTGGGCCTTAAACATTATTGAACTGGTAGACTGAAATGCCTCCAAAGATTTCAGGACATTTCATTTAATCCATGCATGTTCACAGAATATTCCCCACATTGCATAATGTCATAGAAAATCTCTGCTTATTAGTATTCTGCTTATATGCCAAGAGGGTACATAAGGCCGGGAGCCAATATTTTTAAAAATGGAAAATATCTGCCTGATTTATCAGACAGCGGATATATACCCTACCTCTACTTATAAACTTCAAAAGGAACATGTAATTCATTTTTTTGTTCATCTAGTTTTGTCTTTTTCCTTATATATCAAATTACCTTTTTATTAAACTGTTTATGTATTGTGCTTTATCATGGATAATTCAAGCAGACACAGAGTGATGAATCTTTCAAATCTTGTCCATAAGCAGTTGAGCAGGACAGAAAAGCCAAGAAGACAGAAGCTAGTTTTACCATGAAATATAAATGGTAATGCCCTGAAGAACATTTTCTCACCTGTTCTATCTGTTTAATCCAAACTTTCATGCAGGCTTCTATCTTTTCAGTGGTTTCTGCGCTGTTGGCTGCTGCCATGTAATCTGCTGGGGATTTCAAGACCCGCAAGTCAAATGTATCACACTCCTTCAGTGTAACCTGGAGGCAAAACAACAAAGGGTTTTTTTCACTGTCTTTGAATTTTTGTCTCTAGATGTAAATTTCTGCTCGCATGTCCGTTTTTTCCTGTGTAAAGAAAAATGTGCAGCGAGTGTAACATGAATGCTCCAAATTCTAAAAGGTAGTTCATAGGTTTTCACACAGCTTTTACTTATATCTTCTTTAACCTTTATTTTAAATGTTACATATCTCTTTTTCTAAGGTTAATTGATTAACAATTAACATAGGTAGTATAGGTATAGGTAATAATGTGATTTCATATACCTGCTTTCCAATTGATTTCTGAAGTGGTGTCTGTTACGTACCTTTTCTTGTAGGCTCTCCTGTGCACCCACCAGAACAGAAACGAAGCTTTCAAGTGAAGATATGAACTCTCGTTTTACACCCTGGGCCTGGGGACCAGCCAGCTCACCCCAGCCGTGGTTTATTTTCCTCAGTGTGGGGATAAAAACATCTGAGAGTAACTGCTCCACGCTTTTTAAGAGCCCACCTTCTGTTGTGTCCAACATGTTGAAGTTCACATCCTGCAAATTTAGGAAAGTGTCAACTTATTACATAAACAGACAAAATCCACCTGAGACTGACACAAGAATGTCCCACACCCGGTAATAACAGACAGAAATAAATCTGCTGCTGACTAAAAAGATGAAAACAAAGAAAAACTGCAGCTAAACACACCCATCAAAAACCCTTGTGGGAAAACTAAAATAACAGGATATGTATAACAATGTTGTAAAGTGCCAATATCTAAGTAACTGGAAAAAGTGGGAAAAACAAGCTTTCTACTAATACCTCTCTCATGGAAATAGCAGAAGTAATCAAAAAAGGTTAAACAATTTTGCGTTGGAAAAACCTGAACACTTTACTTCAATGTAAAACACAGGGCTTACTTTTGACCAGTTTTTTTTTTATCTTTTGTAATTTGTGCCTTTGTTTGTTGTCTGATTTCGAAAAGCAACCTTATCTTATGAAAGTTTATTAAGCAAACAATGTTAATATGTGATGCAAGCTGTATGTATTCACAAGTTTTTAAATAACAATAAAATGTGTAAACAGTCCTAAAATTTAAAATGAAAACTGTTATCAGAATTTAATCAAACTTTGCCAATTTATTTAGATCATATTTTAAAGTTTTAAAGCTAGGTACCTCTGAATGAATCCTGACATATAGCAGGCATTTTATATATCTAGCTAGAGTAATAAACAGAATGGAATCATTAGAACAGAAAAAAAGAGTACAACAACTGAGCAGTTCCACAGAGAAACCAGTAAAAAAATATTCTGGAAAGTTCTAAACACTCAAAGTTACCCACTAAAAATTAAAAGGAACGAAGACTGTCAACATTAGGACACTGCTAAAATGTATCATACAACACTTTATACTTGGCTTGCCATTTTAAAATTATTAAATTTTTAGTAAAATACTTAGCTAATTCAACTTTTCTGCTCAATGTTAGTGAAATGCAGATAAGCAATGTAAGATAATAGTCTACAATTGCTGCACTACTCGAGTCCTACCATATATATACCATACATATATATATATATATATATATATATATATATATATACACACATATATATGTATATACATATTGCACGCTAATTACTTTATTTGCATGTTATGCTGTTAGAGCTTAGATAGCAATACGCTGTATCTCATCTTACCTTGAAATCTAAATCCATTTACAATGTTGTCGTTGCAAGCCATGGTAACAGCTGAGTAGTTGCTGTAGCTAGCAATATAATAAACCAGAAATTGACGGCACCATTTACATTTACAACCACAATTACAAGTATCCAAGAGCTTGTAGATCTTTGTTTTTAATAGTTATTTCCTCCGTGATTTTTTAAACTCTTTTCTCTTAATTGTTTTTATCATTGTCTGGCCTTTCTGCACATGCCAGATGCCTTCAAAGGTACTTTCTAGTCATTGGCTACTCACCAGCTGCTGCCAATGAGCACACCTGCATTCACTTTGCACATCAGCTTCAGAATCTAATTAAACCACCACCTATGATAGTTGCCTGATGCTCATAACCTGGACACTGGCAGTGTAATCCTTGCTGCTGAACATATTATACGTAGACTTCCACATTCTGAACATTTGTTATTGTATGAAATCATATTCAGCTATTTAACCAAAGGTATGCTTATTTGTGAAACAGATCTATATGGCTGTATCTTTCTTTCTTTTCCTTTTGCTATGACCTGTAGCAAACGTGGCCTTCTTACCAGCAGAAGTGATTAGCTTTCCTGCAGGCAGCATGTGGGCAGCTACAATCAATGATCAAAACAACCTGTGATATCACAGTGCTATTGATGAACACCCCTGGTGTCCCACCTATCTTTAGATGAAAGAAGCCTTCGTAGGCACCGTTTAAGGATTCTTTTCCTCTTAGATGTTTTTAAGCTTTGTTTTATAAAAATAATGATTTCTAAATCTTTTGCAAAAGTTATTCAAATGTTTAGCACTAAATCCTGACTGAAAAAGATGTTGGACTTGTTCTGTTTCTTAATATATTTTTTTTCAGAACAGGTCAATCATTCATGTCATTTACTTCCTATAAGAGTTTTTCTTTTTTTTAAACTAAATTTACAGAGGAAAGGTATTATATAAAGTTTAGCTGTTTTTCACTTCTTACACTCATAGCCAACATATTTTAATCTGAAAACATTATTTATTGCTAAAACAAAACACTGACTCACTCTGTGTATGTTCTCAGAGGTTATTGTTTTCAATGTGTTTGCTCTGGTGAAGAAGACGCAGACTCCGGTCAATGCCACATCCCTTCCATCAGTTACAAACACTTTCTTTGTGTTACCAGGCTGGTGGGAATCAAGCTGGGTGGGTGGAGAAGCTGTAGCTGCTGAAATAAGGAGTTAGTCACCGGTCTTTGAATTTCTGCTGGACTGTTTTCTATATTACCATGAGTGGAAAAAAATTATTTGTCAGCTTTGATCCACAAAGTTATGTTACCTCCTTCTGCAGGTTCAGTATCCTGATAGTAGAACATGAGGTGTGGAAGACCGTTTGCCACAAAGAACTGTTCCATGCGATCAATCTGTTGCAGGTGTAAAAGAAAAAAAATAATCAACATTGTCAGACTTCAAGGAAGAGGTTATAAAACACTCAAATAAAATAAGAAGCAGACTGCAATAATAATGATAAAAACTAAACTAAAAAAATTTACAGTTTCAAAATCTTCTGCGAAAACTATGTATGTCAAAGTTTTACATTTTATACAGAAGCAATTTTACCTAGATCACACTGCATTATTCAGTAGTGTGTTGCAAATATCATATCATATCATTGGATTCAGATATTACATTAAGTAATTTCACTGTTGATGTAACTGGATATAATGTTTTTTTTCTCTTTAATTTCAACATTATTGTCATAAATATGAGTTAAATTGGTTTCCTCTGAGAACTTTTTTATTGTAATAGGGAATACTCTTAAAACGCTTGAGACAAACCTTTGAAATCATTTGACATTGACTTCCTGAATGTTTATTATAGTCTTTCCTAACTATGCTTAAGGTGGTCTGGCAACACCTATTATTGCAGATAAAAATACAGAATCAAAAGGAATGATTTGGAATTTTCTTGGTTTCTTTTAAAAATTTTCCAAAGTCTATTCTTCTTGGTTTTGAAGGCTACAGTCAGAGGTAAAACAATAAAGAAATTTCCGTCAAAGTTTAATTTATTTACCTGATTGCCTTCCAGAATGGCATCTTCAACATCAGACTTCTCCAGTCCTAAGCATGAGGCCACAATACTGAGGATGTAGTCATGTCTTCCATCCAGCTGGGCACGCTTTGCCTCACGCTCCTCCCTTAACTTTTGCTGCACAAAATGTGAAGAGAAATGTAATTATTCAGTGGATACGGTTGATCTCTGATGTAATGATGTTGATTATTTACTGACTTCTTTTAATGAACTAAGCCTAAGTAAAGTCATCATGGTATAAAACAAGAAGTAACTAACTTATATTTTGAATTTCTATTATGTAATAATAACCCTGATAATGACAAATAAATATGGCTATTAGACAAAATATCTACTTTAAATCATCTTTGTTTACTTTTTTACCTTTGAATAAAAAGGTTTTTGTATTCTTGTTTATTGAGTATCAACTTAGATACAAAGCTATTCAAGCTATTAGCTTCATTTTTAATTGCAAAAATCCATCAGCATCCATCAGTAGGTTTGCCACCTACAAACCTACTGATGGTTGCCAGATGGTTGCCAGATTTTGCTGCTTTGTAATAAGGGGATAAGGCTTCATACTACAAATCCAGGCAATGTGGCATTAAATGGAGTGGTCGAATTTCTACCATTTGGTCTTTCTCCTAGCCATACATTTAAACAACGGTAGAAAGGTACAATTCTTCCTATCCTTAACATAGTTCTTGAACAGACATTACCATGGTCAGAGCTATTGGTAAATGATTGTCCTCTAAACCAAATTAGAGCATAAACTGCTGTGCCTGGGTGAAGAAATAAAACACCTGAAAGCTGGTTCTAAGGTTTTGCACAAGATATTGTGTAAAACGTTATGGAGTTTCATAGTAAATCTTCTTGTTGTTTACTGTGTTAAAGAAAAAGCCTTCCTGTGGCTATAAGAGCAAATAAATATTATTGAGCTTTATTCTTGTGCACATTTATACCAGTGTAACTGTAAAACGCAGCCTGAATAAGTCTAGATGGAATTAAATGTAAGACCATTTGTAAAAGACCCAGGTTTTAAAGGATATATTAAAAGTCTGATATAACTAGTCTATGAAAACTATGAATTATAGAAACAAAGGGTGTCATTAAAACATAAAAAACTTACACCAATAAATATGAAAATACTAAGTAATAAGTAAGACTTTTAGAAAAAGGTTGGTAATGGAAAAAGTGAAGAGGAAGGAAATAAATAATTTAACAGAAAAATGAAGAAAAAGTTGGGTGAAATTTCAACCTAACTGCATATGAAAAATCCTAAAAATGCTTCAAGGCTGACAGACCCTGGAGGACTGGCTCTGTGAAGCTACAGTGAGGAGGAGCAGAGGGTGTCGGAGTTAGTAAGAGCAATCGCACATTTGGCAGTTAAAATCTTTAAATAGAGATGTGCAAATTGGAATGTAGCAAAGTTATTTTTTCTCCTAAAGAGTCCCAAGATGTCCCAATCACAGTATCGCAGGACAGTTATTAATGGGTTGCACAGTAGAACAGTGGTTAGTACTGATGCCTTTCTGCATGGAGTTTGCATGTTCTCCCATGGTCCAAAAACATGAATGTTAGGTTATTTGGTTGTCCTAAATTGCCCTTTGGTATGGGTGTTTAAGCTTGTCAGGCCAGTGTGTCTCTTTGTTGACCTGTGATGGACTGGCAACCTTCTCCAGAGTGTATTTCACCTCTTGCCCAACATCTTACATATTTCAAATAAAAGAACGATTAGATTTGTATACAACAATAATAACACTTTAGAGCTGGTTACTATTGAAATAAAAAGAAATATCAGTAAAAACTTATGAGTAACCACATTTATCTACTTGCTGATGTTTGAATAAATAAATAAAAACTAAATAAAGATAATTTTCTATGACTGAAAATGAATATTCAGAATATTACCTAAAAAGATTAAAAGCTAACTTTTAATTCAAGGTTTTCTTGCCTCTCTTAAGTTTAAATAAAGGGCTTTAATTTCATTTTGAGTGACAATAAATCTGAGTGGAGAGAGTTTGGGAGAGGGAAGAAAAAAGATAAGATTTAGTTTCAGAAGCCCCTTTTCTCTGCCATGTAGTTTTGTTAGACCATGCCACAGAGACATAGGGAATGCATTGCTTGGTCCAAGTCCAGCTTTTGTTTTACTCATGGAACCTCATTTAGATCTCCTCCCATGATATTTCTCACAATTCCATTTCCAATAACACTGTGTGTAATTTCCTTTGCAGGAATTTACAATGAAAAGCTAGACAAAACTACAAAGTGCATGGTTCCCAAAAATGATCACACAACCAAATTAGACTGGGCTGATAGTCCTGGTTCTGATTGGCTGGGCAGTACATATAAATGGATACTTTTTCAAGTCTTGTCTTGCCTCTATCTTCTTTGTTCTAACTCCTGGACCTGATCCAGCTTTGGAATATGGGACGCATACACATTACAAGAGATAGCCAGTAACAGAGATGGAATTTCATTCTCATTCTTTTTTTTCTCTTACTGCATTCTTTAAACTTTTCTGAGGGACATCAACGTATGAACAACTGTCCTCTATGATAACACCTCCTTCCAAGCTGAAGGCAGTCTCTCAAACCCAGAGTTTTCCACAAGTAATCTTTCTTTTAAAGTAAAATAAACAAACTTCACTATTACAGTTTCACATGTCAGACATTTTAAAGTTATGACTAATTTTACATTTATTACAGATTTAGGGGTTTAAACCTAGCAGAAAAATATAATTCACATAAGGAATGCTTTGGCATGTTATGGAATGTATTCAGCTTTGATCAGCCTAGTAAGGTTGTTAAAACGGTCATGGGGAGGAAACTCAGTGACACAGTTAGAATGGGACATAATCTTGTTATGGATAACTGCAAGATGCATGTTCAAGGTAATGGAAGAAAGCAGAAAAGTAGCATTTCAGAAGCTTTACACACGAAAATCAACCACAGTCACATTATTGGCCAAACTTGTAAACAGTACACCCCACAACAAGTTGCTGGGGGACCTTTCTTTAACATTCCACAGCTTTCTCTGTCTTTATTGGCAAGTTTCTAAAGAGCAACATCAAAAGGAAAAAATACATAACACAGATTCAAAGAGTTGTGCTGCACATAATTATAATGAGCAGGTGGAATCTATGCTAAAAGCAGTACACAAGCACAAAACAACAGTGTCCTCCAATGACAGTCATTCATATTTATTTATTTGCATTGCACAGACTTTGAAGCCAGCAGTGACAGACTTGACAGGAAAAACATTCAAATCCTTCAGAGACAAACAAAGTCACATGCAGAGATAAATTATGCCGAAACTGACAAGTCCTATAATGAACTGTCAGTTTTCAAATTAAAAATTAAACTGTGACAAAGAAATGCAAAAAAACAGGTTACCATGTAGGATGATGTATGGTGTGAAAAATAGAAGTAGCATGCTGACAAGTACAAAATTATAGCAAAACGAAAAATCTTTGAGTTTATTTTTGCCTACTTTATTTCCAATTACGTGGAAGGAAATTAAAGAGCTGAAAATGGCCTTAAACATGACAGTTAGAAAAATAGATGAGAAGAGACAAATATCACCAGCTGACAACCAATTCGCTTGCATTAGTTCTCTTACCCGAATGACCTTGGAAACAATTTGTCTCCAGAGCTTTTTCCTAAACATCTGCGACATGACAGCTCCTTGCCTCAGCATCTCACCTCTCCTACATCTTCTCCATAACCACCTATCACTTTCTCATCTGCATGTGCACTCTCAACTTGGAAGGCTTAGGGCTATCAATTGTCAGTGCTGACTACCCAACCAGCTGAGCTGCAGCTATAAATACTATATGTTTAACGGCCACCCCAATTAGTAGTTTAAGCTGGGAGCCAGATGGGAACCTGAAAGATATTTTTCCTTGTAAAAAAAATGAGTGGGTGAGCTCCTGTATTCATTTTACAGATACACGTGTACACATGTATTTTATTTCATTTTATATTTGATCTTGTTACCTGCATTTGTCTTTTTTTTTTTTTTGTTAGGATGAGTTTAGTGAACAGAATGCAGGAGATGTTTCAGTGAATAAAATGCAAAAGGCAATTCAAAGGCAGTTTTTAATATATTTAGGGTTTTCTATAATTAAAAATACCAATAATGCTTTTGGAGCCTGCCTGATGAATTTTAAGCCATTTTAACATTTGTGAGGTCAGTACTTCTGAAAAGCTACGTGTTTAAATTTCAACTCTTAAATTGAACTGCATGTTTTAGATCAATATGTTTTCTTGCAACTGTATTTACAGTGCTGTATAAATGTTTTTTTTTTAAACGTAACTTTATTTTGTTGTTTTTCATCCTCAAACCTTAATGTATTTTTAATGGGATTCTATGTGACAGACCAACACAAAGTAGTGCTCAATTGTGATAATATGTTTTACTACTAATATCTGAAAAGTCTAGAACACATTTTTTTAGCCCCCTTTACTCTGATATAAAACAGAGTTTGGCACAACTGCAAACATACCAAGACAATGCTCACCACCAAAACTTACAGGCCTGTATACAAAATGCAATCTTTGGCAGAAAACAAACCACTGTGAACACACCATGAAACTAGAACTTTAGAAAAACTTTTTAACCAATTTGAATAAATAAGTGAATCTGACTGCACTGTTTGATAGTTAGGATTAATTGGAATGTTTGTACCTGACTTGAAATCTGTATGATTATGATTGTATTGACTTTGTGAAGTGCCTTGAGACATGTGTTGTGAATTGTTGCTATATAAATAAAACCGAATTGAACTGACTTGAAACATGGTAATGGCAGCATAATGCTTGGAGATTTACTTCAGCAGAACAGGGAAGCTAATCAAAGTTGATGGCAAGATGGATGGAGTTACATGTAGGAAATTCCCAGAAAATTGCAAATGATTTGAGACTATTCGCCTTCCAACAGGATGACCTTAGACATACAGTTAAACTACAGAGCATAGCATTTTTATCTGTCCCAATCAAAGTCCAGATCAGAGAAAAGACTTGAAAACAGCTGTTCACATATGCACCATATCCAATCTGACTGAGCTTAATTTTGTTTGCAAAGTGAATATGCACAAATTTCAGGTTCTGCAAAGTTGGTTTTATTTAGAAAAACGTTTGAAAGCCATGCATCTTCACAACTACTGTGTACACTACTTTGTGTTTTGTGTTAATATTTAAAAATCCCAATAATGTGGTTGTTATGTGACATAAACATGAACATGTTCAAAGTGTATGAAGACTTTTTCATGACACTGTATGTCATCAAGGAGTTTGAAACAAAAACTACCCGTTGTAAGTGGTACAACCAGCTTTTCCCTTAGGTCTACTTATGACATAAGTTCTTCATATTTAAATTAACAGTACCACTAGGTGCAGATTTTTCCATGCAGGTTTATCATAACAAATATTATGAACGATTTGAGAAAGGTAAAACCCAAAAAACTGCCAGAGAAACTTAATGAAATGTTAATTTATAATACCATATGTCACGCACTCATGCAAAAATTATTTTAACAAACTCACTTTTGTACATATTATTTATGACCTTAATAACTCCCTACCAGGACACAAAAGAAGCACAACAGCCAATCAATGATAAATTAACCATGCTGTCTGTAACATCAGAACTCTTGGGTCACCTTACCTTGTTTTGATAGTCTGGTTTGAAATGCAGCATAGTCGCTGATGGCCTATCAGACTGATGGTTCTTTTTAAATCATTCCAACCTCTTAACTGGTTTGCACTTCATGACATTAGAGAATTACAAAGAAGGCACAACAGAGAAGAAGCAGTTTTACTAGACTGTGGGAGCAATCAACCTCTTGTTTGCCATGTGAGAAAGGTTAGTGCTCTGAAATTATCGGAGCTTTGCTCCTGAAAGGGTACTGCTAACCAGATAATGCGGTGTTGGATGACATCCTGTCAGCATGGTAATTATCATGGTCCTGCTCTCACCTTACCAGACTATTATAACAATAGGATGGAGAGACTTGGCTGAGGGTAGAAAGACTGTTGGTATGGTGGAAACAAGGAATCTCTTTAAGTGCAAATCTAATGCAAACACATGTGAACTACATGGGGAGTGAGTGTTGAGAAGAAGTGTGTTGCCCTCTCATAACAACAATAGGTTTCTCACACTCACACCTTCATTATACTGTCTGCATTATCATTGTATGATGACTGTTTCAGTGGCAGTCGCAGCTGGAACAGTATGACAGAGAACATAAGGTGCAACTAAAAAGATAAATATAAAGTACATTATGAATCTTGTTAATTTATTATCTGTAAAAAAGAAATATATTTGCTTAGGCACCTACACAAACGTAAAAACTAAAAATCACAGCAAATTAAGTTTAACTGTGTTCTTGTTTTAAACAAAAGTTTCTGAATTGTTGAATTCTATGGATTTAATCAATAATAAAAATAGCCATTTCTAATTTCATATACCATAATTTCAACTCAACCTGTAATCTGTATTTCTGAAACAAACACCGGCATGTGTATAGTGTAACTGTGCTAAAAGGTTTGACGTTAAGAGAGTCACCATAGACCTTCAGATCTTAATGGTTCCGAGTCGATTCCAAGATAAATACCCAGGTAAACCAAGGAAAATATCAGTGTCAGAACAGAAAAACCAAACGTAGTGCAATAAAAATAGAAGACACTTGACAAAAACACAAATGAACAGGAAAACAAAATGTTTGTGATTGTACTCTAAGACCTGAGCTGAAGGCAGTTGGTTGTATGTAGAGAGAAGCCGAACATTAGTAATCATTAACAACTAAGCTGGACAAAATAAGGTTACAGTCATTTAAAGAGAAACACTCATGGACTGTGGATGAGTGGAAAAAAGTTTAATTCAGTGATGAATCTTGAATCTCCATTGGCCAAGGAAGTGTATCTGGAACATTTGTTTTATGAAATCTGAATGAAACATTCAGGAGCAGTGCCAATGGCAGTCATTACCTCTGCAGTGTATGTATAGTGTGTATTGGTAGGTGTGGAACTTTAAAGCCTCTTCTCCAGGAAAGGCAAATCAACTCTGTGGTGATCTGTAAACTGTAATCCAACAATGTTGTGATCTGATTTATAAAAAAAAAAACATTGATTTTCATTAGTGAGGTTCATGATCAAAGATCAAGTTGTGATAAAAGTCATCAGACGTGCAACAATGTCAGCAAGCCAGCTTGAAAAGGTCAAGCAATTATGTACTAATTTTCTAATTCTAAAAGTGTTATTCAGATTACGTGTTTGATTGTTTCCTAATTGCTTATGTCTGGAGCTCATGTAGATGATCTTTAAGTGCATTTATGTCTTTCATTTTTTTAACTATGCTCACAACTGAAAATGTCAAGACACCACACATAGAAAATAATTTAAAGGTTTAAAGGTTATGCCAAGAGTTATAGGTTAGGGTTATGAGTAATAATTAATCAGTAGACTGCATGGTGGCTTGCCGGTTAATACTATTGCCTTAAAATGTCCTGGGTTCAAAATCTTGCAGGGTCCTTCTATGTGAAGTGTGCATGTAAACTTTGTTGGTATTGATGTTTTACCTTCACATGTGTGGATTTCCTTTGGGTATTAAAGTTTCAAACATGACAGATCAGCTGTTAGTGTCTGAGTGAAAGGTTTTTGTATCCTGTGTGCCTCTGTGTTAACTCTGTGATGTACTGGTGGCCTGATACAACATAGCTACCTCTCAAGTATTGATCTTTGGAAACCATACCAAGGATGAAGTGTGTATAGAAAATAAATAGATAGAAAAAGTAGACATTTTTGAAGAAACATTTCTAACAGTTAATATTTTTGGCTGGAGCATAAGCAATATACCAACTATGCCGCAAACATTCAGCTTGAGGAGTATTCCTTGAGCTGAATAAGTCCGTCAACCCAGTTCATCTGGGCCCCTGTAAGAGGTTGGGTCATACAAGGATAACCATGGTTGATCAACTACACATACACACACAGACCTTCCACCCAATAATGACAACATTATCAAGAATAAATGAGATGTCTCAACGGATTTCACCAGCAGTTGTATATTGGAGAAGAGACTGGAGAGCATAGCATTAAAAATTTGGCCTGTGTTGGACTGTGTGTTTGTAGGCTGCCATGAAACAAGAGAGTGATAATGAATTATAAATGAAGAGACAGGCTCCCTAAAAGAGAACACACTGACTAAGACAGGGACAGGTCTGAGTTTTCCCAGGGAGTATTTACACTAACCCAGCAGAAAACATCTTAAAATAGATGTAAACCCAAGATGTTATTTTGAACCTACATTTCAGCATGTTAGGTCAGAGCAGAAGGCACAGAAAACGATTTGCTCGTATTCTCTTCAGTGCAGGTACAAACATTAAAACTCTTTTTACGTAGCAAATGAAGCAGATTACACTGCAGGAGTCATATGGGCTTTGTGTACTGCAGAATAGTGCAGTCTATAAACACATAACAGTGCACTTTAACACTTTAACGCTTAGATGGGATTAAAAGACTCCAAATTCAATTAATCTAATGTGAAAAAAAGAAACAAAACTACCTGAGAAATACTGATTTAGTGGTTCTGAACTAATATTTCTCAACATTTCAACATAAAAAGCCAACTTGGTATAATTCACCAGTATTGAAAGTAAACGTTCACAGTCTTCCTTTTCTTTGTTCAGCATTTTGAGGTTAAGCGATCCTTAAGGAAACTATCCAAGGAATATGCTACCATCTTGTGGACAGATGATCATAGTACAACCAACTCATAGTGCAATCGGGCCATTTTTACACACCTTCTGTGGCACCAGTAAACCTAATCACCCAGAGGTTCTCAGAGTAATTACAAAAAAAGAGCTTTGGGATTTAAAGTTGAAAATGAAATATATAATAATTATATAATCCCTTCCTTCCGATATACATTGTGAGATCTATTAACCTGGTCAGAAACTCTCTGTTTTTCTGTCTCTCTCACTCTCTAGTTTCTACTCCCTTTACATCTGGCATATCAGATGGAGTGCCTTTTTTGGTAATTGGTCCATCTCACCATGCCAGTCATGTGGACCTCTGTGAAAGAGTGCTGCTTGATTATTTCAAGAGCAGTGTTCCACTTTCAGATCTCATTTCTCCACTTCTTTCTGCTTATATACCTATCTTCAGGTGGAAAAAGACGACAACTGAAATAATGCATTGAATCAGCGCTGGAGGAGTACTCCAGCCACACATTTCCAGAAAACCAGTGCTTTTGGAATGCCACCCCCTGAGCATATCTGACTGACAGGGCCCTTTACAGCAGCACATACTGTAGCAATGTAGCTCTCATTGCACCTGATGTGGAACGGTTCAATATAGGATGGATTTGTAGGATGGTGGCTATTTTTGAAATTGCATCCTCACTTTCAACAGCTTTTTCCTTTACAAGTCCTTCCTGTGATTTAAAGGGAGCTGCTGTCACCTCCCTCTCTTTCTGACTTCCTCAGGCAACAGTATTTCTGTTCAGATTAGGGGTGAAACAATTGTTCTAATTAATCCTGATTAATCGATTATTGAAATAATTGTAACAATTTAATAATCGAATAATCATTAACTGGAGTGTACAGGCTCTAAAAAAATGCCCTTTGCTGAAAGAACAACCCACTCACTCAGAGCAGTAATTATGTATATATGTATATATATATATATATATATATATATATATATATATATATATATATATTATATATATATATATATATATATATATATGTGTGTGTGTGTGTGTGTGTGTGTGTGTGTGTGTGTGTGTACACATTTAGCATTTAAAATGGAAAACCTTTTCATCTGTAAATACGTTCTATCCAGATCTCAAGTCGCATAGTTTTAGCTTCACCTGTTTCAAATTCTGTAAAGAAATGTCCTAATCTATCCAGTTATTAATCAATTAATCCAAAAAAAGTTGACGGATTAATCAGATAGCTAAATTATTGATAGTTGCAGCCCTATTACAGATGTATCTCCCTCATTGTAGATGATCCAGGATAAATAATAAATTAATAATCAAGAGTGACTTACTGAACCTCCATAAAGCTGAGAACACTGAATACATTATTTTACTGTGTTCCGACACAGTTGAAGCCTTACACTAGTAATATACCATTAAAAATGGCAATACACCTGACTAGACTGTCATGTAGCTCAAAGTGAGACCTACCTTTCATTTCAAATCAGAAACCTACTTTGGGTAGTTAATGTAAACAATAGGTTTATTGTTATGCATTTTTCTGTTTTTTTATGCCTCTCTATATCTTAGAGCATTATATTTAACCTACTACTAGCCTGTATTGCAAAATAATTTCTCATCTGCTCAAGTATAAATGCTTGCATGAAAAGAACTCCTTAACTAAAGGTGACTTTCCCTAAACATAACAGAGTGATTATACAATGTTATATGTTTGTTTCTATTTTCAACACTTGAATGTGAGAGCTACTTGACATTCTCCTGCAAAATGTTTGTGGACATGCTTTTTATGGTCGGGCTTTCACATTAAAATAATTAAGATTTTAAATGAAACAAAACTTGTGAACTTGTGGTCTAATTTGTGAAACAGTAAAACTGTATTTAAATTCTCTGTCGATCTGCCTGTCTGGAGCTGTTCATATCTCTGCCCCTCTCCTATCATTAAACAGGGACAAGGCTTTGAAATCATAGATTTCATGAGTACATAATGTGTAGGCTCTGCGTTATGCAAAGAGCTACACAGTCAAAAGTAAACCATTCTTTTTTTTTTTTTTATCTAGTTACCTAAACCCGAACAAGTTGTAATAGTGTGTAGACTTTAAGCTTTGTGGAGAATCTGCTCCAATCTAAAAAAACTATTTCAGAATTTCTACTTTTTAACCTGCAGAACTGTGTATTTATGTGGATTAAATATTATTGTGCAGATTGAGAATAAAGTTTATCAGCTATTGCTTTATATTTTCTTCTTTCATTAAATTACGGAAGGATTGTTAACAATTTCTGTGTATCAACCTGCAACATGGAATGAAATGTCTTTTAAAGGTAAATTAAAGATCAGACTGTCATATATGAATAATAAATAAATAAATGAAGGCTCTTAGAATAAAATTTTTATTTTATTCTATGCAAGAGGAAAACAGAAGCAGCCATACAAATTGCTAAGCAGGAAGAGATCTACTGTTTGAGCTTACAGATTTATCATGTATAATTGCTGGTTGCAGGTGTTCCACAGGGCTGACTAGCAGTGACCAAAATATTGTGTCAATATTCTTTCTTTTTGTCAAAAATTCCTGCTTTGCAGAAAATCTGGGGGTTAAAAATTAAGTAGCAACACTGCACTGACATCTTCTAAAGCTGCACATGCCCTGCTGAACAAATAGCAGATATATCCATGAGCAGCTGACAGCAGATAAAGAAGCAATAGTCTGATATGTCTTATAAATTAAAGAAGATGGAAAAGATGCAGCAAAACCAGATACATTTAAAACTAAATAACTAACACTGAATCCAAGTGAACAGAAAATACAACTGAAGTGTAAAGGATGGGGAAGCATTACTGAGGAATGAATCCTGACAAAGGATTTGAAAAAGGACAATAAAGAAATAAATGAGAAGAAAGAAATAGGTGAAGGAATTTATGTGAGATAAAGAGAAAGTAACAAACTAGAAATGTGCCAAAGGTGACTGTGAATTTCTACAAATTATTATATAAATTATATAAAACATCACAAAAATACAGAACTAACAGAATAAACAAGGAATTTATAGACAAATAGTAAAATGATTTTGGGGGATTACCTTTAGCCTGCAACCCATACTCTAAAGTAGGATTTCTGAACATACAAAGATGTTGATAAACTCTTTTTTATGCTGGGATTTTAATTTCAACACTAATTTTCTATAATGTCATGGAAAAGCAAATGTGAAAATAAAAATTAAATACCTTGTATTAGCAGAAATATAAAATCCAACTTTACAACTTTTGACATTGATATGAAATTATATGAACATACCATCTTAGCTTGCCACAGAGAACAAAGTAAAGGTCTGTTTTCAGTTTCGGTTAATGTTTAGCAAGATGACTGAGTTGTGAAACTTTAGATGAGAAACTGTGAAGAGTCAAACAAATCTGGTCATTTTAAGAAATAAAAAAAATGACAAATATCAAAGCTAATTTAAAATTAGCATCATGGGTAATCTTTTTAAATACACATTAAAGTTTTTTGCACATTAAAAAGGAAGGAGACAAAAGATTTGAACCAGTTAAGAGCGAGGGATTTTTCTGAAAGACCTTAAAAAAAGATAAGAATAAAATATCACGTTAATATCCTCACTTATGTGTATGAAGTTTTAACCCAAACCTGCATTTCCTTGAGGGTCTCCACAGACATAGATGACTGGCTGGCCCTGCTTCTGTAGCTGATTTTAGCGTTCCGGGAGCTGAAGGACATTTCTCTTTTTCTAACAAAAATTCCTCATAGACCAAAAATATTACACATTCAACCAACTTCTGTCCGTTTTTTAGAGTTTCTTTAGTTCATATTGCAGAGATTTGGCAGAAGCCTTCACTCCCCAAGAACTTGTGTTGTTAGTTTCCAAGGCAACACAGCAGTAAAAAGGTGGTGGCTGTGACGATTTCTTCTCTTTTATTTTTTTCTTTTATTTTTTTGCTGTTCTTTTTACACCAATTTCTGTTTCAAAAAGGAATGTGTTTGGAACACATTCCTTTGCATTAAATGCAAAGGAATATAAGTATTAGGCCTACTTGCATTAAATGCAAGTAGGCCTAATACTTCATAAAAACTATTTACAAGAAAATGAAAATAATGGCAACAATCACGGGGGCGGGTGTTTAGTTTGTTTACCTACAAATCTATGACCATACGACACCTGACTGCTTCAAGTAGAGACACAATTAATTATTATTTCCCTAAACCTCACTTAAAAAAAAAAAAAAACGAACTATCCCCTTAGGTGGGGCTCGGTGCATTTTCTCATACCAACCCCTAGATGGCACTAGCGTGCCGTCTATTCGAAAAGAACTGAGCTGATGCTCATGGGGAGAACTGGGTTAGGTTTGTGGGGCAAATGACCTCATACTGTAGCATCATCTTCATCGGTAGGAGATGAAGAGCAAATGAAGTCATCCTTTCATTTTACTGCCACTTTGTCCCGCTTATGGACTAAGTCATGCTAAAATAATACTGATAACACGGAATTGTGTGCAATATGAGTATAACTGTTTTCCAACACCTAACTATCTCATTAGAAATGTAAAAAGCGCATCCTCTGGAATTTGAACAATTCGTTTGCGTTAAGGTATCCTAAATATAAAAAGGGGACGCCTAATTCCTGGTTAATGTTATGACATCTGTCTGAACATCTACGTTTAAGCTGTTAAGACATAGAATCCTGACACACACGCAGCCCACATCAGCACCGCAGCGTGCACCGCTGTGTCGCACATCATAAAAATAAAAAAAATGGGTGGCGCACATTGCACCAAACCCCCCTCCGAAACGGAATCCCAGGATATCCCACCCTCACCCACCCCTTGAATCGGAATAGCCCTCCTTCATCTGTTCTCCTCCTCTTTTACCTCCGCCTTCTCTCATTATCGCCCCCCCTTTCCTCCACCACCCCTCCTCTTCTGCCTCACGTCCCAACTCGGGAGCGCCGCCGATCGGTCGCCAGGATTTTCCCCTCTCGGCCAAAATGGAGGAGACGGTTTGTCGCTCATTGAGGGGAGCGGATTTTATATGACCGTATCGGCTTCAATGAAAGTCGCCAGGATTCGCATTCGTTGATCAGTTGCGACTTGAAACAGTAAAAACGGTC
Source organism: Girardinichthys multiradiatus (assembly GCF_021462225.1). Classification (NCBI taxonomy): domain Eukaryota; kingdom Metazoa; phylum Chordata; class Actinopteri; order Cyprinodontiformes; family Goodeidae; genus Girardinichthys; species Girardinichthys multiradiatus. Next base: position 11,455,451 of record NC_061796.1, read on the forward strand.
TGAAGATATCTGTCGCCGTTTCCGCCCGAGCGACCGCAGCCATGAGCGCAGGAGAGGGGATAGATGAGGCTGCAAAGGACGCGGCAGACATAGCGGCGTTTTTCAAATCGGGTAAGTCAGGGGAGAAAAAAAGGGGCGAGTCTGCTTCTGACAGAGCCTGAGGAAAGCTCTCTGTGTTATTGCCTGGTGGTCCTGGAGGTTATTATTTCCATATGTCACAAAATACATATGTGCGAGATGCGCGGCACACTATGCGTGTGAGGTGCAGGGTGCGATGCTCACGGCTTGTAGTTATTTACATCATTCCAGTCGAGCACTGACGTGTCATATTGCAGCGTTTTATGACAACAGCGCGAAAATCACCCTCAGCATTCCGTGCTGCTAATTAACAGTGTGCCCATCTTGGGTTGGACTTAATCTGTTACAAGGTGTGGATGGTTACAGCTCGACATTGGTGATTGTTTTGACGTAACATCCATCACGAACCCCATGGAGGCTGATCAAACAGCCTTCATAATGCATGCATATAGGAAAAGCGTGTAGGCCAATCGGTTTTATTCAATGTCTGTTAAAAGTGGTGCAGAGAAATGAGGTGCCATGGACGTCTATATGCATTGGACCTCTCTGCTATGATGGCATCATCATAGCAGATGATGCCATCATAGCATCATCTGCTTACTTTATCACCTTGCAGGTAAAACATCATCACCTTAAGAAGATCCTAGCGGCCTGCACTCCTAGTCCTATAAACAGGGCCTTGCAGAAGTATTTCTTGCCATCACAGACTTGAATATATTTTATTGGAGTTTCATGTGATAGAGCAACATAGAGTAACACATAATTGTAAAGTGAAAAATTGTGCATAGTTAACAAGCAGAAAATGTTGGTATGCATATGTATTCAGCCCGCTTTATTCTGATATTTCTAATTAAAACACATAATTGGTAATTGGGCGTTTTCAGCTGGTAATACAGCTGTTCCCAAGGACCACAGCAGACAGGTCAGGGATCGCATCGTGGGGGAGTTTATAGCAGGGGCAGGTTTTAGACCAACATCCAAAGCTTTAAGCATGTCACAAAGCACCGTTCAGTCCATCATCTGAAAATGTTGTGAGTATGGCACAACTGCAAACCTATGAAAAAATGGCAATCCATAAACTACCAGCCCAATTAAAGAGAGCATCAATTACAAAAGCAGCCAAGTGGTCCAAGCTGCGAAGCTAAAGAGGTCCACAGCTCAGATTTTGAGATTCTGTTGACACCTCAACTATTCCTCATGGACTTCTGAAATGTGGCCTTAATGAAAGAGTGAGCCATTGTTGACAAAAACAGACATGTGCTTAAGATCCTCCGGTCAGAAGAGAGCAAAACTGAACCTTTTTGGCAGACATTCAAAATGCTATGAGTGGCAGAAAACTGACATTGCACATTACCCTGAACACACTATGCTGATGACTTGGTGGTGGCAGGATAATTCTGTTGGGATGGTTTTCTTCAGTAGGTGGAGGTTCACCTTCCAGACAACCTATCTAAACATATAGGCTGAGCTCAAATACAGTGGTTTAAAATAAAATACGGTCATTTATTGGAATGGCTCATTCAAAGTCCAGACTTAAACCTAAATGAGAGTCTGTGGCAAAACCTGAAAATGTGTGTTCTCAGATGGTCTCCATCCAATCTAACTGAGCTTGATCTATTTTGAACAGAATGAGGAAAATGTTTCAGCAAAATACATTGAAGTATGTTGTTGTAACATGACTCCATGGGGTATGGATACTTAAGCCAGGCACTGTTTATTGATGCATATGGACCTAAAGCATGTTTAGGTTAGGGTTAGGTGTCCGGATCAGCACACACCAAAACAACCAGCTGTCTTTTGCTCCTTCAGCTGCTTCTCTCTGTGACACTTGGTGCCTTGGGGTCTGCCAGTCACCATCCCCTCAGGATGAGGACAAGCAGGGATGCTAACTTTTCCTCGTTTCCACCTAGATGTGATAAATCCTTTGTCAGTAATTTCTCCAACTTTCACACTCAGATATATATATATATATATATATATATACATACACTATAAACAGTCAGCAAACCACATCGTTTCTCCCCAAACGGCCACTTGACAGTCAGCAGTTAGAAATGTAGAAATGGATTGCATTCAAATGCCTTCTTATGGATGACTGGATACCTGCCAGCATGTATTTTCCTACAGCTGTGTTGTACCCTGCCAAAAAGTTGGCTTGCAAGTGAAGTTGGGTCTGCTTGGATGTTTCTGTAGCGGCAAATGCAGTTCATACAGTATTCATGAAGAAGACAGAAATAGGTTGTGCCCTGAGGAAAAGTTTAGAATAAACTATTATGAAGCGAAAGTGTGGAAAAAGAAGTTGCTCGCATGATCAGCACAGAAATAGTGTTGGAAGCTACGTTTGTCCAACACAGTTTAGAATGAGGGGTTCAGGAAGTCTTTAGCCATTTTGTTCAGACTTCATTTCAGTGGGAAAAATAAAAACCTTTATTGATTTTCATTGTGTTTATGACTCTCACAATGAACACATTGTTGAGTTGTATAAAGAGATCATTATTTTCAGCCTGTGTTTTATTTACTGTTTTAATTCCTGAACAGCTCAGAGCCAGATATTGATGAGTCATTTGCCTCTGATGTCTCTATTATCCATCTATATTTGTTTTCACAAACGCAATCTGTCAAAACACGATATGCCGGTTTATTTGTTCATACATGCACCCCATGTGGGGTGCATGTCGTGTAACCTTTTTAGCATGCTCCCCCTAATAGATACCAGCTTGTTGCATGTTGAAATCTTTGTACACAGCTGAAGGCTCTAGTTGATCCCAAGCAGTTTTATTTCTGGAGCTCTGTTTACACTTTACGTAGCTGCCCTCTTTCTTCAGGAAAGATGAAAAATGTAGCAGAATCTTGTACCAAACCATAATTTAAGCGATTGACTGCCTGTCTGAGCAGCCTGATTAACATGAGAAGCTGACTTCTTTATTAGTTGGATAATCAAATACGATTGTGAGATTTAGAGTTAGTTGTTTGGATGATTAAGCTGTAATTTGCCTCACCTGGATGGATGATATTATCATTGGCTCTTTGGAAGACTTAATGCTTCTTTCTGCTTGATTATTTTCAGGGAGCAGATGGTGCTTCATCTCAAGCCCACTCTGTTGCTGTGGATTACAGCTCAGCTGCTGAGTCACTCTCCCAGGTTGCTCATGCCATGACTTAATGTCCTATCTTTTAAATTGTGCCAAATATTCCAAAATGACCCAGTGGCTACCATAAAACAGACAATGTAAACGTTATCTACTGGACAATGTGTGTAAAAGTAAGGTGGTTGTAACTGGTGGTCTCCATTTAAAGGCATATTTCCAGAATGTTTCTCTGCTGTTGTGTTTAGGCTTGTAGTCAATCTATTGAATATGCCCACTTATCCATGCAGAATCACAGGGGGCTGCTCAGTGGTTAAAATGTGGAGTGCAGCCTAAACAGTTTACCAGTCCATTACAGTGTCAGACAGAGACAGACAGGACAAACAAACTTGTACACACTCACGCACAAGGGCAATTAAGAGAGATCAGTTAACCTACCATGCAGGTTTTGGGACTGTGTAAGGAAGTCAGAGTACCTGTCGAGAACCCACCCATGCACTGAAAGAACATGCAAACTCCATACAGAAAGACTTCCAGCTGGGATTTGAACCCAGGACCTTCTGCTAACAGCTGCGCCACTAGGCAGCCTGCCTGTTGTAAAAAATTTGAAACTGAAAGCAAGGCAGCCAAGCAAATTGCTGACGGTTGCCGAAAAACGATGATGTTACATGTGCAGGATCAAACTATGAATTAATGAAAAATACAGTAAGTATTCTTCAACAACGAAGAAATTCAGCATAATGAAGACTTTAATTCAGTGTTCAGCTGATATGATATATATATATATATATATATATATATATATGTATAAATTATTGTTCTCTGAGAGCCAGTAGCTTGGAAACGGAATTCAATTAAATTTAGTTTATTTATATTGAGCCAGTTAAAAAAAAATTTGTGTCAGGGCATTTTACAAAAAGAAAACACAATTCAATAAAATTATACAGGCGAGTCAAAGTAAAATTGAATACATTCTATTTATATCCTAGTTATCAAACAATGCTATAGAGTTCAGTTCATTATTCAAATTGGTTAAAAAGTTTTATGTCTTAAGAGAAGCTGAAATACTGATAAGCAATTAGATGATAGCTACAGTCAAACACTTTCTCAATCATTTAGCTCAGACACTGAAAGAAATAAAATAATTCACCGGGGCAGCTAATTATTTTTGGTAAACATGCAGGAGGAAATTTTTGACAGAACAGTTATTGATTTTATTACCACGATCTACAGATGTGACAAGATATTTTGTTGTGATGGGACAGCCTGGACACAGATTTCCTTTTCCAGCATAGCCAAGTCTTTGGGGAAAATAAAAAAGTGCTCACTTCTTATTTACTGTCTTACCAATAAGCAGCTTTATAAACATTCAGCCTTTTCTACTGTTCCATATGATATGTCATCACTCCATATATGGTAGGGCAGATTACATCTTAAGATCTGTCTCCAAGGGCTCCTGTCAGAAAAATGCATGTTAAAATTACTTATCTGCTTTGAGAAATGGTGGAAAGACCAGTTCTTATTTGTTAGTAATCTCAAGATAAAGATTTGTAGGCTTTCCAATATTTTTGATAACAATCTCTGTTAAAACTAAAGCTATACTGTAGTTAAGAAGCACACAATCCAGGAATATTAGTGCAGTGTAGTAAAGCTGTCATTGCTTAGAATGTTTTGTGAAAAATGAAAGTGTTTCCTCATGCTTAAGTAATGGATTTGTGGCTTTAAGTTGTAGTTAAGAGGTAATCGGATGTTCCGTTTTTAGAAGTCTGCGCAGAATGCATGTTTTTGTCCTCGTAAAACATTTTTGCAATGCAAGAATCTTTTTGGGGATTTAAAATATTTTAATGAAAAGGGAATGCTTGAGACAGATTTCCTTGATGAATGGAAACAGATGGAAAATCCAATTACCCAAAGCTTTGGATAAAAATATGTTAATTTATTTGTTAAGCTTTTTAAATGCTCAGTCAGTCATGTGTACATGCTTACAGGCATTGGTTGGTTTGTACATAAGATGTAGTTTAGGCCTTTAAAGGCCAAGATATAGTAGCATGTATAGCACTTTAATTTAATCTACACTATAAAAATCTACTTTGTTCTAATAGAAATGGTTTGATGACACATGTACAAGTTACAGTCAGTAAGAAATAAAAAAGACAGATTGTATTAATTGTTTATTGTGTTTAAAGCACTGAATGCCTTTGGAAAGCATGCATGAGGGTCATAACAAAGTACAGCCCTAGGCTGCAAGTTGCAAGCCACGCCCCTTTGATTCCACAACTGCTGCAACATGACCTAAAAGCTCACATGGTTCATAATTTTGGCAAATTGTCTTGTATGGTATGAAAGGAAAAACTGATCCATTTGGGGTGGGGGCTCATGCTTGCATGCTTATTGTGGAACTACGATTTGAAAGGGGCTTCATTCTGCCCTTTCTCAGAAAACAAATGAATAAGTGAATAAAGTTTTGTGTAATTGGTGCAATACTGGGATCGCTAGAAATATGAACGCTTGCAGTGTTTAAATAATTCTGATACCTTGATGAGTCCCATATGATCCTACACCCTTCAACTTAGACCAAAACCAGTGGGTCTGGTGTACGTACTGCATAGACAAAATGTTTACATCATTTCATGTGAAACTTGATTCATTCTGCATTACATTTTGCAGCATTAGAGCAAAAATATCTGTTAATTAACCCTGATCAAATATGTTTAGGCACTATTAAGAACTTCTGGAAAAACTAAAAATAACTTTTGCACAGCAGAGAACTTTTGAAAATGATTATTTTATATACACATTCTAAAGTGATTCGGAAAATGAAGTTACTGGTCCTGCAATTGCATTACTTTGCCGAACTGCATGCTGAAACTCAATTGTCAAAAAAGCTACCAGATGTATGCTGGTATACAATTTAATAAGTGTTGAACCATCTTACATAAGAGCCCTGGTCTAAATCATAACTACACTGGTCATACAACTTATGCCATCACTTTAAAATATCTGCATTAATGGATCTTAGGGTTGTTGCAGAGAATGGCTGTTTATTGTGTAAATTGATCACCTTTTAAGCATAAGTTCAAGATATCCTTCTATGTTAAGCATGTCAATGCTGATGTTGACTTTCTTTTACCTGGTAAATGATAGATTTTCTTTTGTGAGAAAATAATAGAGGATAAGCAGACACAGTGCAGCCTGTCTTTTTATAGTTGTGTTGAACATAATTGTGAAAGCACATAACCTCAGTAACTACTCAACAATTAAATTAACACCAGTTGAACAAGATGTGACTCTTGTGCGTTCAGTGACTGAGGAAAGAATTAAGATGTGTAATGACACCGTTATTATTGACAGCTCAGCGAGCCATGTCCCTCTGTGCCCACAGCAAACCCGATGACCTGTGCCAGTATAAGCTGTAATGAGAGCCAAATCATCGAGCTGTGAGCTCTCATTTTCTTGTAGCACAATCATAACTGATTGAAGTCTAATGACCTATAATGTCACCTTGCAAACTCGAGCATAAATCTTGTGTAATTCTGCTGATGAGATGAAAGAGTTCAACTGGGTGTGAACTATGCCGCCTTAAACAAATGTATAAAGATAATGCATATAATACATATCTATTCACAAATGCTTACAGATAATACATTGAGTGGATTTAGTGAAGGGAAATATAAGAATAATGACAACAGAAATAGAGCTACCACAGTAACTCAAAATATAGGTTAGAAAGGAGAGTGAGATGCAGAAAGAGAGGACACAACATACTCAGAGGGATAAACAAGCCTTCACTCATCAAATTACAGATCTGAAGCTTGGGTGGAGCTCACCCTGTAAAAATGTAGGCTGTGCTGCTCTTCCTGAGGCTTTAACCTTACAGTTAGATCTAGGGGCAGCCTAATTGGCAGTTGGTCAGAGTTAAAGATCATAAGCTTTGACTGGCATTGCCTTCACTGTTGAACCACATGGTCTCACTTGCACTGTTAACTCTCACTTACTGAAATCCACAAAAAGAGAGCACCAAGTTGTTTTGATGTCTGAGTGAAGTCCTGTGTATTCTGTTGGTCAGTTAAGATTTTTGGAAAGCATTTTGACCTTACTATCGCAGTTTAGTAAATAACAGAAAGACAAATTCAACCAACAGAACTTTATGTCATCACATTTCAGATGTTTAGAGGACGACAACATCTTTGCTAAAAGTTAAAAATGACCATGTTAAAAATACCATGTTCAATAAAAAAGTGATAAATGAGCTTTTTACTGCCAGAATAATGACTAGAGATTAAATGCTTTTCAGCTAATAATTACACAATGAAAATTTGTATTATAATTTCAAAATTAAATTACAATTCAAACAGTAATTGAATACCATGATTGATTGCCTTTCCATGAAGAAAGAAACAACACAAGTAGTAGAGTGCCTCCAGCTGCCTACCGCAAAGTAAGATAACTTTTAATCTGGGTTGTTTGTTTCTCTTACTACCAACTTCTCCAAAAGTTTTTTATTACCAGCATTTTAGCTGAAGTTCTGCTTATACTTAGTTGGATGGCAGAAATAATACTCAAAATATTAAGGCTTTTTTCCTGGAGCAGTTACATTCATGGACACAGTGCAAACCCACACAGAACTTCCTGCAGGCTTAATAATAACAGCCTGAAGCATAAATATAATGTGCTCTTAATTCCATAAAAGTCACATTTTAAACACCATCAAAACATTTTACAGGGTCTTCTATTTTGGTGACAGAAATAGTCCAATACTAATCTACAGGGCTCAATAGGACTTTGGGCTACCCTTTGCAGCAATGACTGCTTCACCATTTGTGGGAAGACTATCCAAAGGTTAATGGATGCATTTATGGAAATTTTAAATGATTCTGTCAGAAGCGCTTTAGTGAGGTCAGACAACGAATGTCCCCTTTTTACCAAATTTTACACTTGACACATCATAGACAGGCAAATGCCGCTCTCCATGCTACTGCTAAACCCAGACATATCCATAGGATTGAGGGGGGGAGTGCATCTTCACTGCTGTAGAATCTGGTGGCAGCATGCTTTTGACCGCTGCATCTGACCTTTTGCATTGCACTTGGTGACCTAAGAAATGAATACAGGTCCTCGGCCAGGGAAAAAATTTTATTCATATCCTACCTCTAACCATTTTCACTTTTTCAAGACACTTTTAAAAGCCCTCAATTACAATAAACTACACCAGTGCCCAACGGATGTGTGATCAAGAATGTGTGTCTCTGCTAGCCTCACCCCATCTTTTACTAAATAATTGCATCCTTTTACTGTTATGTACAACCTGTGAATTGCTATTATTGCCATTTATTTTTAATAAAAGCCATAATGAGTTTGAAGTTTGCCATGAACCATGTAGGGGACTCAGAAAATATGAGGAAGACGGTGCCATGGCCATATAAGACCTTTGTCTAATGCTCATTTCATCCAATAGCCTGTAGAGTAGTTTGGAAACCCACAACATTCTTCATTGAGTAAATCAGTACAATTTACAAAGTTATAAATCGCAGATCACTTTATATGACTGAACTTGTCGTATTTATACATTTTTTGGACACTGAATAACCTAAATGTAAAATGATAAACATAAACCTGTTCAGGAAATCATCTGAGTCCTCTTCCACATACTTGAGAGATATTTGTGAGTAACTTCAAGTTGATAATCAGGAAGTCCAATAAGTTAATAATGTATTTGCAGAATGCTGAGTGTACCCTATGGGATCACTTTATGACTTCACACACATACACAGGATGCAGACACATGCACAGCAGTATATATCACTGTATCCTATACAGGTCCTTCTCAAAATATTAGCATATTGTGATAAAGTTAATTATTTTCCATAATGTCATGATGAAAATTTAACCTTCATATATTTTAGATTCATTGCACACTAACTGAAATATTTCAGGTCTTTTATTGTCTTAATACGGATGATTTTGGCATACAGCTCATGAAAACCCAAAATTCCTATCTCACAAAATTAGCATATCATTAAAAGGGTATCTAAACGAGCTATGAACCTAATCATCTGAATCAACGAGTTAACTCTAAACACCTGCTAAAGATTCCTAAGGCCTTTAAAACTCCCAGCCTGGTTCATCACTCAAAACCCCAATCATGGGTAAGACTGCCGACCTGACTGCTGTCCAGAAGGCCACTATTGACACCCTCAAGCAAGAGGGTAAGACACAGAAAGAAATCTCTGAACAAATAGGCTGTTCCCAGAGTGCTGTATCAAGGCACCTCAGTGGGACGTCTGTGGGAAGGAAAAAGTGTGGCAGAAAACGCTGCACAACGAGAAGAGGTGACCGGACCCTGAGGAAGATTGTGGAGAAGGGCCGATTCCAGACCTTGGGGGACCTGCGGAAGCAGTGGACTGAGTCTGGAGTAGAAACATCCAGAGCCACCGTGCACAGGCGTGTGTAGGAAATGGGCTACAGGTGCCGCATTCCCCAGGTCAAGCCACTTTTGAACCAGAAACAGCGGCAGAAGCGCCTGACCTGGGCTACAGAGAAGCAGCACTGGACTGTTGCTCAGTGGTCCAAAGTACTTTTTTCGGATGAAAGCAAATTCTGCATGTCATTCGGAAATCAAGGTGCCAGAGTCTGGAAGAAGACTGGGGAGAAGGAAATGCCAAAATGCCAGAAGTCCAGTGTCAAGTACCCACAGTCAGTGTTGGTCTGGGGTGCCGTGTCAGCTGCTGGTGTTGGTCCACTGTGTTTTATCAAGGGCAGGGTCAATGCAGCTAGCTATCAGGAGATTTTGGAGCACTTCATGCTTCCATCTGCTGAAAAGCTTTATGGAGATGAAGATTTCATTTTTCAGCACAACCTGGCACCTGCTCACAGTGCCAAAACCACTGGTAAATGGTTTACTGACCATGGTATCACTGTGCTCAATTGGCCTGCCAGCTCTCCTGACCTGAACCCCATAGAGAATCTGTGGGATATTGTGAAGAGAACGTTGAGAGACTCTAGACCCAACACTCTGGATGAGCTAAAGGCCGCTATCGAAGCATCCTGGGCCTCCATAAGACCTCAGCAGTGCCACAGGCTGATTGCCTCCATGCCACGCCGTATTGAAGCAGTCATTTCTGCAAAAGGATTCCCGACCAAGTATTGAGTGCATAACTGTACATGATTATTTGAAGGTTGACGTTTTTTGTATTAAAAACACTTTTCTTTTATTGGTCGGATGAAATATGCTAATTTTGTGAGATAGGAATTTTGGGTTTTCATGAGCTGTATGCCACAATCATCCGTATTAAGACAATAAAAGACCTGAAATATTTCAGTTAGTGTGCAATGAATCTAAAATATATGAATGTTAAATTTCCATCCTGACATTATGGAAAATAATGAACTTTATCACAATATGCTAATATTTTGAGAAGGACCTGTACATGTTGCCTATAAGGCCTAGGATGCAATGAAAATAAAGATGATGGATGGATAGATAGATAGATAGATGGATGAAGGGAGGTTAGAGACCGGAGTGTTGCAGGTCATAAAAACGATGGTGGTCTTTTCTGTGTCTCCTGCAAATCCAACAACTGAAAAGACAGCAACCTCCATCTATAAACAACACACCCCCACCTCTCATTTCCCTTTCCATTGATTTCTATTGCTCTCCCCACTTCTCCCGCACATAGCTGATGTCTTTCCGAAGCTTATGGTCAAAATTCCAACAATGGCCTTTTTTTGTGATCCCCAGTTTTTATCTTTATCCACAACATATACATCTATGATATTGCATGCTTATAAAAACCTTTTCAAAGAGACATTTTTACATATGGACATAAAATACTTTGTTACAGTAAATAAAATGGGGAAACAGAGCCAGTAGTGCTTCTGAACATATATTTCTTAGAGGTACTCATTTACAAAATGTGACTTTTCCTTCCTCAGTCTTCCATCGGTCTATAACCGATGCCCCTCCCCCTGTCACTACTCTTTCCCTTTAGCTTAAACCAGGAAAACATCTGGATTTGAGATCTGAAGTCACACACCTCCCACAATGCTTCGTGGTTCTTTTTTTCAAGAATAGACTTTGAAAGAGGAGCCAAGAAGTCATGAGGGCAGGCCCCCCTTAAGTCACAGTGTTTTACAAAAGCACCCCCTCATCCCCGGTTGAGAATCGTGTTTTTATTATTTCTGCTCTAATTTAAAAAAATCTATTTTTCCGTCAAAGGAGGAATAGTTTGAGCAAAACATATTCTATCACAGATAGCTGGTTGAGGAATGATCAAATGCAGGCAGGAACCTGAGTTCAGACCTCTGTTATGGAACAGAAATCTCCAGAATTCCAAAACTAATCAAGAGCCAGATGCTCTGCCAACTCTGCTCTTGATATTTCATGAAAATCAAAAACTTACATCTATGCATTCATTGGGATTCCAGCCCAAACATGGCAAAAACCAGTAGACGTGGTGATAAGATCGACTTACACGTCAGAATTCAGAAGATCTGGAGCATGGGTAACGCACAGTTAGGCTAAAGATTCTCCAATACAAGTATAACTCGTATTTTCTCATTGTTTAGTCTTTCCTATCCTTTTTCCCCACACATCTAACGTTTAATGAAGACGGTCAGGACCAAGCAAGAGAGAAATGCTCTTATGTTATTGTGGTTCTGTAATTATAATTTGTAATCACCTCAGGATATCTAGTCCACAGGAATACACAGATGTTTTGATTCCAAATACAAAACCTCATACAAAAGCCTTGACACTAAGGTAGTTTTAAGTTACTGATTGTTTTTTTTTTCTGACACATTAGCAGCAACTGGACATGTAGAACTTGTCCAAACTTGCCTGCATTTTCACATAGACTTACTATATCACTGATATTAAGGTTCCCACACATTTTCATCTCAAACTTCCACACTTTTCCAGACTACATTACGCAGAGTTCTCAGTCGTTTTTTCGGTTGCAGTCATTGGTCTTTAATTGAGTAACCTGCCAAAAACAAAGAGGATGATGAATGGATGGATGGATGGATGTGAAAAAACATCCATACTTATCCAGACCTGGAAATGCCTAAACTCCATACTTTTTCTAGACTTCACAGGAACCCTGCAACTCTCACACACACTTATATCTGTTATCTGCTGCTACGCTTGTGGTGCATGTTTGCATACATGTATGAGACTGCTGGTCTTCTGTCAAGAACTGTGTCCAGCTGGTCCAACAGGACCCGTGTAGTCTCTCTCTCGCAAAGACACTAGTACTGCATCAGACCCACTTGCTTGGAAGACAGAGTGAGGCTCTAATTTGTCTCACGCAAAATAGAGCTCCTTAGACTCAGCATTGGCCTTTCCTCCTTCGGATAAAATAGGGCAAGGATCAGGGTTAACATCCCATCTTACTGTCAATGCTTGTAAGAGTGCTTACTTCTGGTTAACTGGTTGCTGGTCTAGATGATCTAGAGCAAGTTTTGCCCATCGGGGTCATTTTCATTTATTCTGTTTATGTGGAATGTCTACATATGCTATGTGATGTTACCTCTTTGTAATGAAAAATGAATTCTTATACTTTATGAAGGTTTTCTTCTCTCCTTCCTTCAGGCCAGTGGTTTTTAGCTTACACCCCATTCCTCTGCCCTGTCTTTTCACTGATAAGGCCTTGAGAGCTTTATCGGGACCTTTTCGTGGGCCAAACACTTCATCTGCTCTGCATAAAATGAGGCATACAGTGTGTAAGCAGGTGCTTACTGTAATCCTCGCTAGGCAACAGCATATGCCAGGCTGTTCTTTTCAGAAAGGCAGCCAGGACAAGTCAGAGTGGAGAACTAAGCTGCCCTTGTCCCTCTTTCCCCTCCTCCGTGTTATCTTGTGCCATGATAGTGCTGGGTTGTTGATTGACCCAGAAAAGAGTTCTTTTTTCTGCTCAATGCATGATGCATGGCTGTGTAAGTAAGAATTTGGGTGAAGGACGTATTTGCAGTGAGATTTGAATAGGGTTAGGAGGCATTTTCACATCAAGTAATTTAAAGTTTTCATTTATGAAATACTTATACTGCATGAAACCCTACACTTTAGCGTGAGGGCATGGGCATCTGTGTGCAACATGCAAGATGGTGTTTAATCTCAGTTAGGGACAAACCAGATATCTGGATCAAAGGGTTGCTTGTACCGTATGCACCCTGTAATACCGCTTCAACTTTAGATGCTGTTCAGGCTTTGCTACATCTCCAGTGGGTTATAGCAATCTTCAATTTATATGTGCTTCATTAAACCTTCTGTTTCTCATTATACATCTCTCTGTGTCTTTTTAGATTGCTCTCTTTCAAAATGTGATACCAAACTGGATGGCCCTGGTCAAACCTCAGGTAGGTCAAAGTCCTTATGATGTTGGCATGTTTTAGGTTGTCATGGTATGATAACCTTAAGTGAAAATACCACAGTTTTATGGTGTTCTGTCATAACTGTTAAATACATATGTGTAATTGCCATCACAGTCATTCATGTTGTTATTAAAATATGTGTTGTTGTGAACACATTTTTCTTATGGTCTTTATATAGTTGTCTAAACCATTTATTTGTTGTCATTTTATAATTTTATTACATAACTTTGAGCAAACTTGCTTTTTTTCCTGTCAGTGAAATTTGTCTTTCTAGTCAGCAAAGGAACAATATAGGAGCCTTCTTTCATCCAGCAGAGGGGCATTACAGAGCAACAGGTGTGGGACGGGCACTATTGCACTATAGAGCCCCGTAAAACTCTGTTCTACCTCACAATTTCTTTGGCGTCTCATAAATGAATCTAAAGCGATTGTTCAGATTCTTCAAAGTCATTATCAGTAGTAGGTCCCTCACCACCAGTAGACACACATCATATTGTCAGACATTCATAGAAAATTAAATAAATCCTAAAAGGAGTGAGGCAAATATACCCACCGTTTTAGTTGACTTTAACAATTCAAAACTCTATCTGAATGCGTTCGTATCCTTGGGAAATAATGCTTAAGTTTGTTTGAAGTTCTGTCATTGAAACCACTTTTCTTTGTCACTGCACTAAAGTTACGTTGGTGAAGTCTGCCGGCTCTATCCAGCCGCCTGATCAGCTGACCCAGGTGATTCTTTGTCCGCCATGAAAAAGTCCAAACAACAACAAATTCTCGAAGAGCAAAGAAACGTGCCATCTTCACTGTCATTTGAAAGGCTCTTGTGGACTTAGAGCAGACTGGCTAGTCACAGCCGATGAGACGGATTGATAGACCCTGGAGTCTTTAAGCATGACTTCAGCAGAGCAACACAGACTTTGTTTGATTGACAAAATGGAATGTTTTTAATTATGAAAGTATTTAATGTCCGCTGTTGTAACCCATGAGTGTAAATAGCTTCTGTCATGGCTACTCTTGCATCGTAATTAGCTAAAAAAAAGGGAATGTCAAAGTAGTTTATGAGGAGGAGGTTCACAATACACTAAGAAATAAAAAGCACTCAAGGAGAGGTTTCTGGTTTCAACCATAAGGTTTGATTTTACTTATAAGAAACACAGAAATATTCTCCGAGTTGACTTCCAACATATTGCAAATACAAACGTTATTTAGTGGTAGAAACACAAGACAGACCAAAAACCAAAAACAGCCCAGCTGTCTTTTCTTCTTAATCACAGTAAGAGGCTGCCCTGAATAGGCGGAAGGCCCTGAACAAAAATAATAATAATTAATTGCACGCCTACCATCTGTAATCATTAGTATTATTTTGTATCATTAGCAACATTTACCATCTACAAATAATTAAACTGTAACATCATTAACAGGTTCTAACAGCTTTAGTTTGAGTTGTTTTGAATTGAACAGGGATGAGTTCATCTGACTAGGTCCTAACCTTCCACCATTTATTTACTTTTCTAAAAACTCTAATACCATTAAGGGAACTATTAATGATAATAACTTCACAGAACCACATCTAGAGAGTTCTGGAATGTCCCTTTAAATTAGATAAGCATTGTGAGAGCAAGTTTTAAACGTTCGGTAACTATACGATTTATAAACTTTAATATACTTTGATTATAGGCCATTGTGTGGTCAGGGAAAGCTATTTGGAAAGTAAGTTGCTGAGTGCACTGGATTTATTCTTGCAAAAAAGATTGTGTATTTATTAAAACATATAAAAAAAGATTCCCACTTTAAATAATTTTGTGTTTTATGAAACTTTCCCTGAATCCTGTTAGATTAAAGCTCTTCCATGGCATCAGCTAGCAGCCATTACCATGTGTGTTCCTCTAATACCCAGAGGACACGCAGACTATAAATACATCAAGTCATTCTCTCATGGGTTTCTTGTTTGTGGTCATAAACATGTCAGTTAAGCAGCCTGTATTGGTGTTTATGCACATAGATTATCTCAAATAAAAGGAGGCCTCATGCTCAGACTATAGTTTCCTTGTTTTTAATGTAATCTCCTTTGGACTTAAGTATATTTGAATGCTTTGGATATCTTCCATAATACGTTTAATTTATGTTTTTACTAATCCATTCTTGGCATACAGAGGCATAATTTCATTTGAATTGCCATGCTGGGAGCAAAAATGGATTCTGTCTGTCCAGATTCATGTCATGTTGGATTTGCAGTTTTGGACTTCAGCAGTTTCATCATGAGCCAACTGTAGCTCATCTAGCTCTGAGTCCGTCATGCTAGACTCTGACCCGATGTTTTTCCAACTAGGCCATCCAGGGATGAAAAGAAGATTGGTTCCTATTGGCAGCTTGGCCCATTATTCTCAGTTGCCAGATTGTGAATGGATGCTAATGTGAAATGATTGGGACATGCCAGACAAATCCCGTGCACAGGCCTTTAACCATAACATCATGGCCTTCACCCCTAAGGCTCAACAAATCACAGTTTAGAGCAACGCTGCTGTCTTTGCATGTTTCTGTTGAAATTAGGCAGGAAAACTGAAGTTAATCAGGTCTTGCTGGTTTTTTATGACTTTTTCTTCCTATTTCCTCTTCAATTACAGCAAACACAGTTTAGGTGCTTTCGAATGAAGTGTCAATTTATCAAACTGCCTCAAGAATCTCGGTGTACAGCAACAAGAAATTAAAGGTGTTTTCTTAGAAAACAGAATTTTAATATCTCTTTAAATATATTTCTCTTTATTTATTATTTTTGTAGTAGTAAGAAAATAAACATTTGCCTGAAGTTCTGATTCATATTTTTTGTTGATGTCGCTAGTGTGTCCTTTCAGAGGACTTGACCTAACCTCAGCTGGGTATTTCCTGTTCTTTATTTATTTTTTAATAGACTAGTCAGCAAGGTTTAAGAAGAACCCATTTTTTAGGTGAATCATTTGCTCAGAGCTCCATGAGTTCTTGCATTCTTGTAGTTTTAATGTCTATCACCTTTGTGTCTTTCTGGTAATTAAGAAGTGCAGAATTCTAAAATAATGAACACCACACAGGTAAATAAAATAACTAATGCTTGTATGGATATTTGCTGTGTTATATTGGCCATGTTTGGGTTTGGGTTATTGATTGTCCTGCAAGATGAACCCTCTAGCCAAAAACAAATCCCTAATAGAGAGTAATTGAAAGCATGTACACAAAGAAGAATTTGTTTGTCCTCTCATCACAGGTCTCAAACTTATTCGGCGACTGTCAGTCATAGACGGCACGCATACATTTAATGTTGACTCCAGTGCCTTGTAAAAGTATTAACTACCCTTGAACATTTTCACATTTTGTCATGTTACATCCATAAACATCATTGTATTTATTTGGACGTCATGAGACAGACAAACATTAAGTAACGTGTAACTGTGAAGTGGAAAGATAATAATATATGGTATACAGGTCCTTCTCAAAATATTAGCATATTGTGATAAAGTTAATTATTTTCCATAATGTAATGATGAAAATTTAACATTCATATATTTTAGATTCATTGCACACTAACTGAAATATTTCAGGTCTTTTATTGTCTTAATACGGATGATTTTGGCATACAGCTCATGAAAACCCAAAATTCCTATCTCACAAAATTAGCATATCATTAAAAGGGTCTCTAAACGAGCTATGAACCTAATCATCTGAATCAACGAGTTAACTCTAAACACCTGCAAAAGATTCCTGAGGCCTTTAAAGCTC
The DNA here is from genome assembly GCF_021462225.1 of Girardinichthys multiradiatus. Classification (NCBI taxonomy): domain Eukaryota; kingdom Metazoa; phylum Chordata; class Actinopteri; order Cyprinodontiformes; family Goodeidae; genus Girardinichthys; species Girardinichthys multiradiatus. Next base: position 11,472,733 of record NC_061796.1, read on the forward strand.
CCAGCCTGGTTCATCACTCAAAACCCCAATCATGGGTAAGACTGCCGACCTGACTGCTGTCCAGAAGGCCACTATTGACACCCTCAAGCAAGAGGGTAAGACACAGAAAGAAATTTCTGAACGAATAGGCTGTTCCCAGAGTGCTGTATCAAGGCACCTCAGTGGGAAGTCTGTGGGAAGGAAAAAGTGTGGCAGAAAACGCTGCACAAAGAGAAGAGGTGACCGGACCCTGAGGAAGATTGTGGAGAAGGGCCGATTCCAGACCTTGGGGGACCTGCGGAAGCAGTGGACTGAGTCTGGAGTAGAAACATCCAGAGCCGTGCACAGGCGTGTGCAGGAAAATGGGCTACAGGTGCCGCATTCCCCAGGTCAAGCCACTTTTGAACCAGAAACAGTGGCAGAAGCGCCTGACCTGGGCTACAGAGAAGCAGCACTGGACTGTTGCTCAGTGGTCCAAAGTACTTTTTTCGGATGACAGCAAATTCTGCATGTCATTCGGAAATCAAGGTGCCAGAGTCTGGAGGAAGACTGGGGAGAAGGAAATGCCAAAATGCCAGAAGTCCAGTGTCAAGTACCCACAGTCAGTGATGGTCTGGGGTGCCGTGTCAGCTGCTGGTGTTGGTCCACTGTGTTTTATCAAGGGTAGGGTCAATGCAGCTAGCTATCAGGAGATTTTGGAGTACTTCATGCTTCCATCTGCTGAAAAGCTTTATGGAGATGAAGATTTCATTTTTCAGCACGACCTGGCACCTGCTCACAGTGCCAAAACCACTGGTAAATGGTTTACTGACCATGGTATCACTGTGCTCAATTGGCCTGCCAGCTCTCCTGACCTGAACCCCATAGAGAATTTGTGGGATATTGTGAAGAGAACGTTGAGAGACTCAAGATCCAACACTCTGGATGAGCTAAAGGCCGCTATCGAAGCATCCTGGGCCTCCATAAGACCTCAGCAGTGCCACAGGCTGATTGCCTCCATGCCACGCCGCATTGAAGCAGTCATTTCTGCAAAAGTATTCCCGACCAAGTATTGAGTGCATAACTGTACATGATTATTTGAAGGTTGACGTTTTTTGTATTAAAAACACTTTTCTTTTATTGGTCGGATGAAATATGCTAATTTTGTGAGATAGGAATTTTGGGTTTTCATGAGCTGTATGCCAAAATCATCCGTATTAAGACAATAAAAGACCTGAAATATTTCACTTAGTGTGCAATGAATCTAAAATATATGAATGTTAAATTTTCATCATGACATTATGGAAAATAATGAACTTTATCACAATATGCTAATATTTTGAGAAGGACCTTTATGTATGGTTCTTACAAAACAAAATCTGAAAAGTGTGAAGTGCATTTTTATTCTTCCCCATTTACTCTGAAACTTCTAGCTAAAGTTCATTGCAACCAAATGTCATCCGATTTCACCTTATTAAAATATATAATTCCCACGTGTGTGTAATTTAATCTCCATATACAGCTGTCCTGTTGAAGGCCATTGAACAAACATCAACTTAGCTGGCAGGTCAGAGATAACATTTGGGAAATGTTTAAAGCAGGTTATAAAACAATATCCAAGGATTTAAACATCTCACAATGCCCTTTTCAATCCATTCTTCAAGACTCAAAAGACCAACCATGACATAGCTATCCTCTCAAAGTGGGTCAGGTATGACAGCATTTATCAGAGAAGCAACCAAGAGACTCCAATTTATCCACAGTTGTATTTATTTATTTTCCAGTTGAAAAGAACAATAAAGTGCAATCTCAAATTTCAATTAGAACTGTAAGCAGTTATGATTGGCTTCCAAGGACCTCCCAGCAACTCCACCCCCTGCCCCTTCCAGACTACCACGTCACACGCCGACATGACCACATTTTCCAAAGGGTCAGGTCGGATCTAGGTTGCAGAAGCACTCAGACCTCACAGGCTTAGTGGCACGCAGCGCAAATGCACTAAACCCAGCGGCAAGCACAGCGCAAACCGCGTCCTGTCTGAAAGGCCCTTAAGGGATATTAGCAGCTATGGAGAAAGAAGGGGAAAGACGCGCCGCCATGAAAGATACTGAACATGAAGCAGTCAAATATTCAAATTAAAATGTTCGCAAACACTGGACCACCATAATAATAATATAGTCTTAATTAAAACATGAATAAACATTTGCTATTTACAATAACTCAACAAAACTCAGTTCTTTGTAGCCAAATTTCTAAACTCAAACCTATTTACTTACCCTATTGCTAACATTACAAAGATCACATTTAGTTTTGCAATCTGTAAAAACAATTTACAAGATTAAGATTCTTTTGTAATGCTAAAATGCTTGTATTTATTGCAATCTCAAACCTCACATATATCCATAAAAAAATCAAGTAATTGAAGCTGAAAATGCATTAATCACTTAATAAAGGTGATGTTTTAATCCTATTGAATTTGAGGCAATAACATTTTATTTAAAAAACAAATTGAATTTTTTTCTTGCATTTTCTCTTTCATATATATCTTAAGTTGCTACACCAACACAAAAATTGTTATTCGATTAATTGTCAAAACAATCGATAGAATACTCGATTACTGAAATAGTTGTTCATAACAGCCCTAAATTCAACATTTTATTTTTATTTCACTCAATGATTATTGCCCTGTCGCACTCACTCCCATCATGATGAAGTGCTTTGAGAGACAGGGGAAGAACCACATCATCTCCCCGAACCAAAATACCGACCGTAGATAGTGGTTCTGAACACTACAAATGCAATACACCTTTTGGCTACTAGCGTAATTTTGGTTGCGCTGTTTCTTTCGCGAGCGGCAGACAGCAAGCTTTCTGCAGAATCCATATTTCATCAAAAAATTACCAGGGCTGCTGCATTAAAAATGTCCTAAATATTCTCAGTTAGCTCTGTCTAAATCTACAATAATATGCATTGTTTATAATGTTTATAATGTCCCTAGATGTAATGGGTTTCATTAAAAAATTTGTTTGGCAGCATTGCGTCTGATACTTGTGTGAGCAAAACAAACAATCCACAATAATGAGGGTGGATACACCTGGGGTCAAACCTTGAATCTGAAGGTTGGGAGGCAGACAGCTCATCCCTACACTAAACACAGCCTATCACAAGCAGGGGGAAATGCTGACACATTGCTTGCATGGCCTCCGCCCGCACCCGTCGGCTTGGAACCCTAAATGGCAAAATTTCTGAATTTATTTAATTTATACAAATGTGTAAGGGACACACCAAACATCTGAGAGGTGGTGATAAGACCAAAAGTCTAACTTTCTTCATGATATGCAAAATTCTATGTGTAGTGAAAAACAAATACACGAACACCCTGAACACACCATCTGTACTGTGAAACTTGGTGGTGGCAACATGTCTTGTTGGGGATTCCTTATTTTGGCTGGGACGAATAGGCTGGTCAGACATTATGGAAGGTTGAGCTAAAGAGGCCAATCCGGGAAAATAAACTGGTACAGGCTGCTAAAGACTTGAGACTGGGGGAGATTTTTACCTTCCACCAGGACACAAACCCTCCAAAACATCCAGAGCTGTTATGGAAGGGTTTGGATCAAAGTATGTTCAGGTGTTAGAATGACCAAGGTAAAGTCTGGACCTAGGTCAAATTTAGAGTATATGTGGCAAGACTTGAAAACGGATGTTCACAAATGCTCCCTGTGCTATTTGACTGAGCTTGGGCTTTTTTTGCAAAGAAGATTGGGCAAACATTTTTGTCTGTAGATATGCAGAACTGATAGGACATACCCCAAAAGATCTGCAACTGGAATCACAGGAAAAAGGGGCTGATGCCACACTTTTCAGATTTTTATTTGTAAAAGAAAAAGGTAAAAGACTAGTATCCTTTTGCTTCCAATTCACAATTATACACTACTTTGTGTTGGTCTATCTAATAAAATTCCAAAAAAAAACATTAACGTTTATGGTTGTAACCTGACACAATGTGAAAAAGAGGTAAGAATGCATTTGCCAGTGTTATGGTTTGCGAGATATAGGACCCCAGAATGCAGACAAGCAGGCAGCGTGATGGTAAGTGAAAAAGGTTTAATAACAAAAACTCACTCACAGCAGGAGGCAGGAACAAAACAACAAACGGGCAGGCGAGACAGGCATGGCATGATCAAAAAACAAGACATGATCTGAGAAATGTTTCCGCCATGACTAACTGAACAGGTGTGTATATATGGAGTGAAAACCAGGTGGAGCAAGGAGACAGATTAACTTGGAGCAGGTGAACCGAATAAACTTAATTGACAGACAGAACAAAACGTGGCAGAACAAAACGTGGCTGCGGCAAAAACAGAGACTCTAATATACAACCAAAACCAAACTTGACAAAACATGAACAAGACTAAAACATGACCAGAAAAATTATAAACAGAAGCATGATTCAAAACTTGAGCAGTGAAAAACATAAGGAAAAAACCTGAAACCAAAAACCAAACCAGCCAGAGAGTGTAAATAGTCACTTTTCACTATTTATTTGATTTTTGTGTATTTATATGCTGCATCCAACAATGACAGGAGTTTATGATGTGTGTGTGTGTTTTGTTGAGGACACTTCACCACAAAATCACCAAACATACTCTTGGCTTGCATATGGACTTACAGACTAAGCATGCTTAGAGCAAACAGTTGGACTGATGCTCTAGATCACAGTCCAAGATAATCTACCACAGCAGCCAAGTGGCAGGATGATTCTGATCTCTTACTGTACTAAAGGGATATAAGCATGCTTGGTATGGTGAATTAGATGGGAATTTGCCTTGCTGGCTGAAAGAAAAGATAACTTTTGGAGCATATAGGGAGAGATTGAGAGGTCTCCTCTGCTCTGCCCTGCTCTCCTCTTCTCTCGTCTCCACCATATGTTTCTGTTCAGTTTAATTCAGCAGTGAGCTCAGTTTCTCATCCCTGCCCACACTGAGCTCACTGTGTGGTTCCTATTGAACTGGGCTTTGGATGCTAACCATGTGCACTGCGGGTAGACAAGCAGCCAGGCATACTCCCTCAGTCTGCCTCTCTCTTTTACTCTTCCTCTCTCTCAAACACACACACTCCTCTTAGCTGTGGAATAAGTGGTTTCCTCTGGGTTCAATGGATTTCTGTTTTTTAAATATCCCCCCCGCAGAGGTCTGGATGGCGAAAACGAGATTCGTTCATGTGTTTGCGGAAGTGGTTCTGTATGAATTAAGTTAGTTTACTTACTTTTAGGTTTTTGTATTTTTCAAAAGGTTATTTTTTTCAATAAGTGGTAAACAGGTAAACTTAATCTTTTTTAGACCTATGGGGCAGGTTCTGGGTAATAGAGATTGCCAGTTTTCTTTGAACTCTGACCTCCAAATTCAGATTTTGTCTGATTCAATTTTTTTTCCTAAGATCTGTAACACAACAGAATACTTGCTAGAGGTAGTAGTTTTTAATTTGTCTGAAAATGAATGAAGATTATCCCTATTTAAGCATCAAAGCGTACTTCTAAACTAAAAGGTGCATTAAAGTAACTGATGTTGTTGCCCCACCTGCCTATCATGGATCAGAGCAGGTCGAGGCCATATTGGCAGATTTCAATCTTTGGGAGATCGATTGTGTTTTTCTCTGCTTTTTTATAAACATCATAATTTGTTATTAATCTTTATCCTAATCTATCCATGCAGACAGAGCGAAAAGGTTGTCACTCTAACTCATAACATCCTTAAAAAACAGAAAGAGGATTGAGAAAACAAATAATCTGAACACCATGAAAAGCTTTATATAGGTTACGTTTCATGTCCTAACCTCCACACTGAATTAGGTGTATTTTTTTATGTGATGGGCACTGTACTTTATTCAGACAAATACAAAGGGTTTGGACGCAATTGGACTTGCTTTTAAAAGATTTGAGTTACTGTCATTTAATTTGCAAGGAATCATGTAGGATATACAAACAGAGTCCATCATAGTATTGTCCACAAAGGGCTGTTTACTTACATCTGCCTTTGAGCATATTGAATTGCTATTGAATTAACTTACACCATCCTCTGTGGCTATAAACCCACAACACTTTGAATGTTAGGTGGACTCTGTGTTTAGGCCACAGACCTTTGTCTCTGACATCACTTAATAAAAAATAAGGTCAAATTTGTTAACTAGGTTTATCACCATTTGTAAAAGTCTAGAAACAGCCTTAATGCTGGGTTTACTATGTGGGATGTAGTGGAGGCAGAAACTAGCCACTTTTATTTCATGTACAGCAGTGTATGTATTTTTACCTGTGAAAATCTCAACCTTTCTACAAATCTCTACTGTTGTTGGCCTAGGTTTGCTTTTATTACAATTAATATACCTGCATAAAAATGTGAATCCAAACTTTACAAATCTAGAAGTTATTCCATCTTATTTGTTAATAAAAATAAAACAAATTATGCTCCCAAACTTCAGACAAAGGCTCATAACTAAAACAGATAGGATCCAAAACAGAAAACATTGTGTGTGTGTCTTTGTGAGCCAGTATGTGGCTATTAATAATAATAATAATAATAATGACAACATGTACTTTAAAGGAAAACTGATCGAAACCTCTGAAAGGTATTCACTGTGCACAAGCATATGTTGCAACCCCCACTAAATGGCATTGATCAAATTCAGCAGTAGTGTTTTCTTTTCTCTGATTGCAGTTCAGATCTGTTCCCCATGCCATCCTCACACAAACAATCGCATTAGATATATAAATACACCACCATCTGCTAATAAGCTCCATCTGCTGTAAACTGAATTTCCCACCGAAGTCATGTAGAGTTTCTCTTCTGTCTATATCACATTCTTTCCTTGCATCTGAATGTGCTCTTTCTGCAATATCTGATGCCAATACAATGGTCATAATCTATTCTTGATGCTGTATAGACAGCCTTTTGACAAATAAAGGTTAGTATATCAACGTAATTTATTGCCATCTGCCCTCCCTCCAAGCCCTTGTATCATTTCTCTTTCGCACATCATCATCATCTTTGTCCTCTGTCTCCCAGATCATGGTCTTTTTCTTGTAAGCACTCATGCATATAAAGCCGAGGTTCCGCTCTATCCGGCTTCCAATTGCCATCAGCCTCTCCCATGCAGATCGGCCAATCGCTCTGCGGAGTGGAGTCGACAGGGAGGGGCTGAGAGTCATGGAAGGAGCAAGGGGGGATGTGTTGTGTACGTGTGCTTGCTAGCTGCTCCTTGACTCAAGGAATATAAAGGATGCTCGGCTGCTCCAGAAACAGGGGGATGTCGCTGTAATGCCAGGTCTACGCTATTCAGCGGAGGCACTTGCAGGTTTTTAATGGCTGTGCTGCTGCGAAATGAAGTGCAGAGGAATGCTCATTGTTTTTATTTATTTAAATTAGCAAGAATGGACTATGCTGTTTTTGCTGCATCTGAGCAAATGGACTAATAATTTAAATTGTGATAATGTAAAGATGAACATGTTCTTTGATTTTGACCTAAAGCAGCAGCGTGCTTCGAGAGATTCCTCAGCTCTATTAGGAAATGTATGTACATCAAGATTCTGAAAGTTTGTGCCTTTGTTACTTAATAATTTGATTGGTCTCTTGTGGTAGAAAAGGCTACATCAGGATGATTGACAAATGTTCTTTAAATTAAAGAGATCATTTGAAGCGGACTTGATTATAAAGTAACTGGAGTGCTAAAGACCTTGATTTTCAAAGACAAAAGGGACTTTTGTTAGATGTTTACTTGTTTTTTGAAGCCCGTTTATGGATGGCATCCCCCCCTTGCTTCTGCAATGCTCTTTGCTTTGGTTGTTTGAGTGGTTTGAGGGAGTGAACAAGGCTGTGGACATGTCCATCCAGATCCTGTCTGCTCTTCCTTGTAAGTATGACATGATTGTACAAGGCTGGGCAGAATTATTCAGGAGTGTTTATAGAGTCCCACACCAAAACTATATCTGATTTAGGCTGCTTTGTTTTTGTTAACGTGTTTGGCTGTTAAATCAACGCTCTATACTTAGATTTCAGAGGTCTGCAGACTAACTATTAAATACATTTGACTCATGTGGTCTCACCTCTTCTGCCGCTAAGATCTGTGTTTACATGGAAGGGGTTGTAGCCATCAAAGATGTAAGACATAGGATCTATGATGTGGTTGGGATTGCATAATTTGTTGCACACATAAAAGAGATAATAATTGGCATGTTTTTTTCATGTATTCTTGAACTAAAATATTATACCAGACAAAAGATTAAAGAATAAAGATCTAAAGGTTTAAAGATGAAGCTTAAGTCCAGGCCTTTGCATTTGAATCATATTGTACAAAATTGGAGAAGAGATTTAAAGCTATCCTATGTAGGTTTAGCTGAATATGAACCAGATGCTGCAGCACATCTGGTTACAGGCGAAAACCTGATGTTTAAACTTTGTTTAACCATCATTCGAGTTCAAAGAAGAGCTCAACTATGTAAATTGCTGGTTGGATGGTCGTTAATATTACTCATTACTCCGCGTTTCTATAAATAAATAAATTTTATTTAGCTTTTCCTTGACACCATGACGCTAAATAAAGAAAAAAATCAACTATGAAATTAAGTGCAGTGACCTGTAAGCGTTTAATTTTTAAGCATCTTGTCAGTATTGATGTCCCGGTCATGGAAATATGAAGGTCAGGAATGTTCAAACTTTCTGACTCTTTTGAACTCTACCCAAAAATGTCTGTCTCAGTTTACTTGCAAGTGAACCCTGGTGCAGTTCGTTTACAGCAGGAAAAAAAAAACAAAAGGGCTATCTAGCCCACCAAGATGAGAAAGTAAGCGAAGGGAAGCAGGTGATGTTTGATTTACGGACAAAACGTTTAAATTCTGTTTCTGTGTAACCACAGCAACGAATCATATTTCATCCCTCTCTGCTTTGTTTTTCTGCACTGCACTCATCATTCCATGTAGCAACATTAGCAGCCTTATTTATAGCACCTCAAGTGAGCAGTTGTGGTAATTACATCACACTGCTTAGGTGGTTTAATCTGTTTTTAAAAGTGCAGCATGGAAGTGAACCATGACAAATGAAGTTGTGAAATAATTCTGCATTTCCAACCCAATCGAATCAAGTCTGTCTATCCTGGTGTGAAAGTTCCCCAAGCGTAAGCAATAGGCACTTACAAATACTACTAAGTTTAGTGGGCGTTTATTTTATACTTTAGCACAAATCTGCGTCAAAATTAAAACAACAATAAATAAAGGCTATAAATATCATTGTTATAATTGTTATAACTGGCATATAAGCCACATATTGACTCTTAAAAACACATACAGAACATCTTCTGTTTTGGATTATATTTGTTTTTACTATTTCTTTTTTTGTCTTGAGAATGAAACCCTGTGTTTCAAGATTAAGTGAATAAATAAAAGTACAATCTAAAAGTATAAACCATCTTTGCAGGCAGGCAGACTGATTGTTTCTATTCTAATTTTAATAAGAGTAAATGGGTCATGGTTGTAACGCAGGGGTTAAGCACACGACCCATGTACAAAGGTCTTAGTCCTTGAGTCCTGGCCCGTTGATGTTTGCCCGTTGATGTTTATTGTGTAGGAGCCATGATACTGTGCTATTTTAGTACAAAGTTGTTGATACAGTGAGAACCTCATACTGACCTATGTACTTTTAGAACAGAAGTTTGAAGAGTACGAGATCAGTCTCACAATGTTTTTAGGTCTGTCATAGATGTTAGACAATATGTTATAGAGGCAATGTTTTCCTCCTCGTCAAAATAACACAGTAAATGTGTCATTAGCTACAAATTGTGCATTTTGGTGCCGTGTTTAATTGTTTTCTTTTTTATTTTCTATTGTTTTTCACCATTGTTTTCACTACTGAGAATGTGATGCAGATAAAAACAGGAAATGTATCACATGGATGCACTGTATCCTGTGTGTGTGCAGTCAGGGTGGAGTCCAGGTTCCGCTGTAGCTCTGTGTTGTTTTAAAGCCCAAAAGTTGCAGCTCTGTTTTTTTTCCCTTCATCTTTCGATCTCTGATTTTTCTCCTTTTGGGATGGCTAGAGACTGAGACAAAATATGAAAATTGCTAAATTTTTGTAAACTATTTCCCTCTGGGGAAATGCTGCTGTAAATCCGCTGCAAAATTGTAAGCACACGTCGGCCAGTGTAGCTCATGTGCCCTGTTATGATGTTAGTTTGGCTCTGCGGATTATAATTTTGAGCAGAGGAAAAAAGTTATTTTACTCCAGGCTTTGCTGAATGACCGTTGGGCCCTCTGTGGGAGTATTTGTACATATGTGCACATGGTTACTCGTGCATATCAGTCAGATGTTCCATGGGATAGTCTCGCAGCATGCTGTTTTCATAAACCAGTTGTTTTTAGAGCTGTGACAACGTTGGAGCGCTTACCTCCTGACATGGAGACAAGCTTGGGTTGTGTAGCTTGCTGTCTGGATTGTGTTTACTCAGCAGGACATTGGTCTTTGTTGAAGACAACTCTAGTGCAAAACTATACACAATACAATGGAGTGACATTGAGGGAAGTTGAAAACAGAAACAGAGGGACTGAGATTAGGAAATGACCAGAGAAGAGTGTTTAGCATTAGAGGTAAGACAAGGATGGGTAAAAAAACCTGATACTGAAAGCAACAGAGAAGGACACCTTATGTCAGTGATGAACTCAAATATGCCAGAAGCTCTTAAACAAAATGTCCCTGGATGCTATCACACAAACTAGACAAACAGGCTTTATTAAACAATAATGTAATGAGCTGCAAAATGTTTTGCACTATGTGCCATCCTCTGGGACCAAGCTCTTAATGCTGAGCTCCAAAACATGGTTGCTAGCTTTCAGAAAGCTAGTAACCTGCAGGTGCACACAGTCAGAGACTGAGTGTATTTCAGTGTCTTCATTTTAGATTAAAGAAAACAATGAACAAATATGAAGTAGAGTAATATATGATATAATAAAGCCACCTTTTCAGTCCTAGTTTTAACTGAACAGTTTGTATGATTAATTAATCCTGTTATCAGAGCTCATCTGTCACTATGGTAACAGCTGTCATTTAAGGTTGTGTTGTGCCTAACCTGATAACTCTGCTGCAAATGGGTTCATGCTCTTTTAGATTTTGTTTACAAGCAAATGGTGTTGACAAACTGCCAATATTTATTCCTAGTTTCAGCTAGGGATATCAGTGGATGCTCAAATTTAGTGAGGCTTGATTCATCATAATGTTTTTCCTCATTATGACGGTCCAGTGGCAGATCCAGGGGTACTTTTTTTTCTAATCTACACCTTGAGTGAACAAGAGGGTTTGATTTTAAGGCTGTAAATGCTCAAACTGATGATACGTATAAATTGTTGTGCAATTGTCATTTGGTGAAATAAAACGTTAATTTTAAAAATGATTGCATTATTTTTCTACAATCTTGTTATATTCTTCTGTAAGGAAATGTGGTAATGTGACAAAATGATTCACTGGTAGGTGGCCACTCAGAATTTTTTGGTTTGATTGGAGCAGAGATGCACCAATCAGCATTTTGTGGCTAATTTTTTTATGAGCCATAGACATGTCCTGACAAACTTACAAAGTTGTTTTCCTTTAAAATAGCTTGTTACATCTCTGTGCTTTTTCACCAGAGAGTGATCTTTATGGTACGGCCTAGTAGGATTTAATATATGTTCACTGATCAGAAAAGATTAGATTTTTGAGTTTTGACCGGACACCAGTCATGGCTGATTAAGGCCCATTTTTCTGTGTATCTCTTATCATTGGTTATTATCTGTCTTTTTTCTCAAAGGTCAGCTGGGAAAAGAAACATTGAAAATAACACAGTTTTTAAGGTTGTCAAAATGTTTATACAAAATTGTGTAATTTTATTTCCATACAAAATAAAAATAGTTAATTATCAAGAAAATTAAACTGATATGCAAGTAAATGCCATCATGTAAATAAATTAGGACACCCCACTAAATATTATTTCTTTCAACATAAATGTTCAAATTTCAGTGTTTAAAATGATAAAATGATTTATTTGCACAAATAAAAAAAATTATTTTACTCCTTTAACAAGATGTCAGCAAAAAATCATTTTCTCACAAATGAAAAAGTACAACTCAGTGCGGACTCTGATATGAGCTGGTCCTGCTTCAGGAAAGCATCCCCAAACCATGACACTTACACCCCTCCACTTGTCCCTCACCAGAAATTGCATTTTCTTATTATGCTTTCCTAATGTGAAAGTTATTTAATTTTTCTAGTATTTTAAAAATTGTCATTAAATATCATCATGTTAAAGTACTGTATGTTTAAAAAATGCACAGGCTTCCTTAACTTGAAATTAATTGAAAATGTGAAATACTGAACATGGTAAAATTGAGTGCTGTAAAACCCAACATGTGATTAATATCGCCTCTGTGAAAATTAGATTTTGTGAATTTGGAGGTCATTAAAATGATAACATGGTAAATATTAATATTATAAATATTAAGGTTATCAAATTTAACGTTGCCCGTGTTCATTCCTTGCCTTGATTTTAGCACCTCCTCTTTTACCACTTTAGATTTATAATAAAGTGTATTAGTTTTAACGTTGCCCGTTTTCATTCACTGCCATGATTTTAGCGCCTCCATTTTTACCACTTCTGTTTTATCATTCATCGCGTTCACAATGTGATTTCTGTTACTTTCGGTAGATTGGAATACGGCAGCAGCCCTGGCACGACAGCAGAGTACTTGTTGTCCATAGCCATTCGCATGCATTTTCAATAGTACGGCAGTGATTTGTTGGAAGTTCTTTAGGGTCCATAACTCGGCAGACAGTGCTCTCAAAAATTGACAACACAACTGGGATGCTGTAGGATTACTTTCAGGCTATGTGTGGTGACTATTTGTCAAAGAAAACAAATCAACCCAACTAAGGACTTAACTCAAATAATTACCGATGTGCACCATGGGTTTGTGGTTTAGGCAGTAGCCTATAATTCAAGAGTCCAATATGCAAACAAATGTATATCTTTTCAAAGGTTTATTTCAAGGAAAAAGACAATGACAAATGTGGGTTCCACCCTTCCACCCGGTAGTTATACCCAGCGGTAGGTTCAACACAGAAATCAGGCACCTTCTCCGGAAGAGGGAGGGAACGCTGCTCAATTGGCTGTCGAAGCAAGCTGGCGCAGAGAAACGGCGAACCTCTTTTTTTAAATTAAGTGGAATCTTAATAAACCGAGTAGATATTTGAGCTCAACAAACCTACATTCTCGCCTAAAAAGACCTTAAAAGTGTATTTGGGGTCACAGAAAGCGTATTATTTACATTTTTATTTACAATTTTTGCCACCATCGTCTGTCATTGCTCCCCAAGCTCGACCAATCTGCTTCACAATGAATCATGGGAAATTGTGGGTCATGCACTACAAAACTCCGCGGTTGCACTAGGGCTGCTGCCGTATTTCCATCTACCGGAAGTAACAAAAACTACACTGTGAACGCGATGAATGATAAAATCAAGGCAGTGAAAGAAAACGGGCAACGTTAAATTTGATAACCTTAAAATTTATAACATTAATATTTACCACGTTATCATTTTAATAACCTCCATATTCACAGATTCTAATTTTTACATGTGTTGGTTTTTACAGCACTCACTTTTACCATGTTCAGTATTTCACAACACTAATTCATTACAAGTTTTTAAAAATTATACATTTTTGTTACTTTGACCCCTCACTTCCATAGAGTCTCCTAAATGTCTCACAACTTAAGGGACCGAATGGTTTAGGGCAACAAAATGAATGTAGGATGTTCAAGAATATTGTTTTCAAAGTAGGCCTGTTTGTGTAGAAAAACATGTCTGATATTTACGTTCAATAATACCTCATTTATTTATTTTTATTCCTTTTTTCACAATAGTGTAGAAGAACCCCCAATTCCCAAACACAAAAACGGTTTGGCCACTGACACAACTTCTGACTTTGAGTTTAATAAGTTGCTCTTGTAAAGTATATAATGCGCTACAGGCAGAGAGAGGAAAATATGCAGCTTTAATCTGTACCTCTGCCCTGTAATCCACTTTAATTTACAGACTACAGCTGGACCTTACTCATCTCAATGTCTTCTGCTTTAAAAGGTGCTAAAAAACTCTTTTCTGCCAGAGGCCAGTGGTGTATTTTTACTAGTGGAAGTTATAATTACAACAGGTAATGTTTCTAGACCTTCAAAATATATTAAAATGACTATATAATTGTTTATTTGATATATATATATATATATTTCCAGTTCTATTCAAATGATCACATATACCAATGTATTTAATAACTTATTTTTTGTGATTTGTGTCACTTAGACTTCTACAACAAGAGTATCATGTAAAATCTCTTCTAAGGAGAAAAAATAAAATAAAATCCAAAGTATGGAGCAGATATGATTGGGAAAAAGGGAAGTGAAGAGTAAGGGAGAATATTAATCATGATAATCATGATGATGGGGCTTTTCTAAGATTATCTTGTCCCAAGCTGAGGGAAGGCTGTCAGCTGGCCTGCCAGGCAAGCTTAGATACTTTTCATAATATTGAACAGTAGTCATTTGGCATTTTTATTTGCCCAAAATTACATTTATTGTAAAATTCACCTTTCTTGTTACTACTTCCCTCAGTCTTTCTGACATAATATGTTGAAACCCTATCTGATCTGAGCCACTTCTGTTTAATGAACTACACACAGCTGAAACTGTTCTGCCACTGCTAAGTTTTGTTTGTTCCTTTCTTTCCTTTCTGTACTCTTTTTCTCCAGAGAAGCTTAGTAACACATTGGGTCACAGAGGCATGCACCCTCCTATTTGTTTCCAATGCTTATAAAGTGCCATTTAGTATTTTTTGGTTTAGGGTTAGTTTTGTTGCACACTAGGACTGTCACTGGCTTTGGTCTAAAGCTGACTGCTGATTGGTTGTTCCCGCAGCCGTACAAAGCATCCTCGGCTCTGCTTCTTTGATGCAGTTCAGCTGGTTGTTCAGTGAGTTTTTATTGCATACTGTGCTGGGTAGACAGATACCCATGGATGCTCAGCACTGAAACAGGCTTTTATTCCTCTGCATAGTCAGAGTTTCTCATTCAGCCTTTCTCCTGCAATAACAATGTACATCATTACATGGACTGTGTTTGAAGCAACAGTGAGCCCCATTGTTTGACTGGCAAGAGGTTCATGGTCTTGTTGATATATTAATGAGGTTTGTTTTATTGGTTAGGTATAAAGTAGGGTAGAAGGTAGTTGATGTTGAGTGTTTGTGTGTGTGGATGATTTTTGACTTTACCTGTTTTTTTTCTGATGTGGCATTCTGTACCTGGAAGTCAGAATGCCCCCTGATGCTGGAATTCTGACTTGGAAACTTGGAGGTTCCTGTAGAGTCTAGACCACTGTCTAGTTTGTATCTTAGTAACGTGTAACGAGCCATAGTACTCTGCAACCTCAGAAAGGTAACTTTTTTTTGGTGTTGAATGTTATTGCCTTGCATTACTAATTGTGGCTAGTCTGGTCATTGAGTACAACAATTAGTAAATTTTACGTGTTTCCCTAAATGTAATAGGAACACAGTTAAATTGAGAATGATGTCATTTCTGACTTTACATGTAAATGAAGTCCCTCATTTGTTTTTGAACTGTGTCTGCAAGTCATTGTAGTGATGTAGCTGTATATTTACAGCTCCAAAGACCTGGCCTATTTTACACTCACTCATGTGTTACTGCATGCTTACCCTGTCTCACTAAGAGGTGACAATCCTTCCCAGTTATTTATTTTAGCAGGGCCAGTCATGGTAATCAGGGCCTGGCCTTTTATAATACACATGCAATTGTGTGATCTCACAGTCACAAGAAACTGCAGGCAGTCAGCTTCTATGCTCTGAGATAATACAAGAAGTCCATCCTTGACATGCAGTGTGTCTAATTCGCCTTTAGTGATTTTGAAAGTGTCAACAGCTCGGGAAGAAGTATTTGTTGTGAGTCATTGGAACCATTGGAAGTACGACTTTTGGAACGTCCTCTCATTGTTTGGAATTGCATATCAATAAGACTGAACATGGCTGCTCTGACCTTGTTGTTCCGTTTGCACTACATGGGACTTCTTAGAGACAGAAAGGGAAGGCTAACCATGCAGTCTGCTAACAAAACTGGTAGGTGATACCTAAAATGCTATAGTGGATGTAGTAAAGATGAAAATGTAAACGCATTTAATTTTTAGACATGCGTCATTTGTAGGGTATTCTGCCTGACAAAAACAAAACACTTTTCCCTCTCAATAACATGTCTTTTTAAAAATTTCCTAGCTGAAGGGATGCAAATTTGCCAAAGCCAACATTTTCCAGAACAGTTTTACTTAAATGTGTAATTGTCAGGGTAGGTGAGATTGTGGTAGGACCAAAGTGCAGGAAAGAGTGAGGGAGTAGCATAGTGAGTAGATAAATGAATTTAATAGTATGAGTAGTATTCAGGGTAGATATCAGGAGGGACCAGTGGGGAAAAATGAAAATAAGGGAGTTTAAGTACTGTGGCAGAGAGGAGAATGGACCAATGAACCAAGGGAGGTAATCAGAGGGAATCAAGGACAGCTGGTGGAACAGGGAGATAGAGGGTAACTGAGGGATAGTGACTAATTAACATTAATGAGCAGGGAGTGCAGAGAGGTAACAGAAAACAGCTTAGTGAACTGAAATAAGAAAACAATAAGACTGCAAAAAGAATATAAACAGGGAGGAACCAGATCTATAGGGTAATACAAACTAAAACATCTAACCTATGAATCCAATAAAGTAACAAACACCTAAACAACAGAATCTAACAATCATGAATGAAATGAAAAAAGCAAGTAAAGAACATGGGAGTGCAGAGAAAGTAAATAGAACACAAACCCAAAGGTCAGGCAGATTATTACAGTAATACTGTTTGTTATCAAAGGGTTGGACAAACCATGACTACTATGTCCCCAAAATTCAGTTGTATTTATATATAAATATATATATATACAAGCAAAGCAACTCTCTGTAATCCACTTAGTGTCTGATGAAGCTCCCTGCACCCTTCTGTAAAGCACTACCTGTTGATGCATGGAGTTCTCTTCATAGTTATAATTACTTTAAAAATATGGCACAATTTTCAATGCTTTAAACAGATAGGTATCTTGTAATTTCTCTCTGTCAACACAAATATCTCCAAAGATGGCTATGCTTAACATTCTAAAATATCACCCTGTATCAAGCACCCTGTCCTCAGATAGTGGGCTTCTAACATTGGTCGGGACGATTAAAACATTAGATAATATGGCCATTTGGAAAAATGTGCTTCTTTATATGTGTATGAAACATCTTTTTATATCAGCTTGTGAGAATACATTTTTAATATCAAAGTATGAAACAGGATGCTCTTATAGTATTGTGTGTAATTCAAAAATAAGATAGGGTACAGCACTATTATTGGATCAGGTGGGTCACAGCTCTACAAAAGCTGGAGTCAAGCTGTTTCTTATGTTGCCATAAAGGTTTTTCTGTCTAAAATAGTGCTTCGTAGGTATACACATGAAGAAACTAAGTGTGTTTTTGTGGAACATCAACTATTGTCGCATATTTGTATGACAGTCATATTTGATGTGCTTCTGATTTGTGTAGTGTGTGTGTATTGAGTCAAAGGTGTCAGCACTAGGACAGGGTAAATTCATTTCACACTTACATCACTGTCTTGTTTTATTTATTTTTATAATTAATGATCTTGCCTCTCTAACCATTCAGCATCCCTAGAAGTTAATAATATTATCCTTGCATCCCTGTTTTGAAGACAGTGTTTTTGGTCCTCTGCTTTTTAACACTCAAAAAAATCAATAAACACAATAACATTTAGGACACAAGATTGTTAGACAGGACTTTGAATATATATATATATATACACACACACACACTGCTCAAAAAAAATAACACACACACTGCTCAAAAAAAATAAAGGGAACACTCAAATAACGCATCCTAGATCTGAATGAATGAAATATTTTCTTTTTAACCGTGTCCTGTCTAGCAGAGTAGCACTCAGAACTGTTGTTTGTGTGCCAAGAATAAGCCCAACAAATTTACTTTCATAAGTGGAGCATCACAGCCAACGCTTTAAAGCTCTGCTTGATATTCATAAAAAAGAAACTTTATTATTTCAATTGTTACGGATACCGAGACAGAAATTAAAAGGAAAAAAAGGAGGAACGACACAGAGAAAGGCGGGCAAAAAGGAAAAGGGAAGAGAAGGAGAATAGAATGGAGGAAAGAAAGAAGGATGAAGAGAATACGCAATGACGCACCTGCACCCCAAGACCCCATATGAGTGGTAGTGTGATGGAGAGGGCGGAGGGAGGTCTCCAGGGATGGGGAGGGAAGGACTGGGGGGCAAAATGCTCTCCCAGGGAGCCAGCTCCCGGCTGACCCCAGTAGGCACCCCCTTCCGCAGAGTTCCAACAAAGGTTAGAGGCATAGGCACATCCATCGGGCGAAAGGCTAGGGACAAGGACCAGGCCCCGAGAACCGGCCGAAAACCAGGGCCAACACCCCCAGTCCCCCCGCTCCGGAAACATCCAAACCCTCAAACCCCGATTGCCAGCCCCGACACCCAGTCCCCCACCTGAAGGAGCCATTGATCGCCAACAAAAAGGAGCAGCCGGAATCGTGCGCAGCATCGACCAAGAGTGCGGCCCCACTACAGAAAAAAGAGCAAACCAGCTGGCCCAGCGCAACCAGAATACGCCACACAGAGGAGGGCACATGACCAACATGCCCAACCACCCAGAACCACGGTGCAAAGCCAACAGAGGGCCCAGTCCCTAATGCCTGGTACCAGACCACAGCCACAACCAGGTAAGCAAGGCAACAAAACAAGTCCCACACCAACACCGAACCCGCCAACAAGAAACACCCAACCCAAAATAGCAGGCCCACCCAATTGTCAGGATAAGCACATGCACGCCCCACAGACAAACGAACCAAGACCCTCCGGGCCAGCCAGGCAGTTAAGCAGACCCCGCAATGCACCACCCCGCCCACCACCGTGCCCAAGGGAAAAACACCAGCCCAGCAAGCAGAAGGGCGACACAAAAAGGCCACAGCATGCACAGCAAAGAGGCCACACTCCCCACCCGAGACGCAGAACCACCGACATCCATGCCAGCCAAGCAGAAATGACAGAGCCTAGCCAGTTTGCAGTTCCACCCAAGCCAACGCCACAGCAACACCACACATCCTTCTATACATCGGTAGGGGCACAGTGAAGACCACCAACCCCAAGCACACACCACCCACCAGAAACCCCCCAGCAGACAAGCAAACTCCACCTCAGCAGAAGCCTAATGCAACCGCCGAGCCCAGCGACGCCCGCCCAGCTGTACCAGAGGCCACAGCCGCCACGCACAGGACCAACACCACAGCTCGCCGAACAGCAGAGGACAGAACGCAGCAATGAGCACCCAAAGCAGAAGCCATGCACAAAGCCCACACCATGCAAATGCACCCCCACCAGCCCTCCAAAAACAAAGCCCCCTGCAATAGTGCACCCCATGAGAAGAAGACCCACAGCATCCAGGTCCAAGAACATGCCCAACCCCCATACCCCTGCCTGAAGTAGCCCCCAAGAAAACCCACACTGAAGTCCACAAAAGGCTGAGTGCCCACAGAGCCAAAACCCACCAAGAAGCTGAGACCAGTCCACCCCGAGATCAACACCGGCCAGCCCACTTGCCCAAACCATGCAGACCCCTCCGACCCCCCTCCCCCAGACAGAACCGGAACCCAGACAAGGAACCAGAATCCGAACTGGAACCACCCAGGTCCAAACAATGCCCATCACCACCCAAGACCAACAGCCCTTCCATCCCGGAAGAAAACCTACACCCACCCCAACATTCAAACAACTCCCAGAAAACATAAGACATTGAACACCCAGGTTGACTCCGCCCCACCCCCTCCCATAGATCCTCCGCTCCTCCAGCAGAGAGCACTCCTTGAAGGAGAGAGCCCCTGCAATGAGATTGTACCTACCCGCCAATTTAGGAGGCCCCTACACCCACTGATGCACCGAAGGCCCCCGGGCAGGTGCTGGATGCCAGAGCGTGCGCCGGCCCAAAACCCCGGTGACATGCCCGGACGGACCCAAGCCCCCCGACCCAGACAGGACCCCAGCCCGGAGCGACACTCCCCAGGAACCCAGAGCCCCCATGCCCATCTCAGATCCGCCCAGGAGCAGCCCGGCCACCAGGCCCTTAACCTATGTCCGCCGGCACAGGCTCCCCAAAAGCATTGCATGCAGCCACCAGAGGCTGCCCTGAGAGCCACCAAAGCCCCACCCTGGTTGGGGCCACAGTCCTCGGGGCCAGACACACCAACAACCCCAGCCCAGGGACACCCCAAGTGCCAACCCCCCCCGCATCTGCCACAATGCCCCACAGCCAGACGAAGCCAAAGGTGCCCCACTCCCACTAGGTGATGGAGCCTATCTTAATATTATTGCATAATGTCTGTTTTACATCTAGCCAGGGTTCCTCTAGAGGACTGTGTTTAAATAATTTTGAGATGTATTGTAGCCTGTTGGCTAAGAAGTAATGATAATGAAAGTTAGGCAGATCTAGTCCTCTTTTATCGTTGGTGTTTTGTAGCGTGTTTAGGCTAATATGCGGAGCATTATCTTTCCAAAGAAATTTAGTGATGGAGAAGTCCAGAAATTTAAACCAATCAGATGACGGTTTATTTATGGGATCATTGAGAATGAAGTTTTATTTATTGGATCATTGAGAATAAGTAATTGATTTTTGGCAAGACCATAATTTTTATTGAAGCAACCCTGCCCATGAGTGACATGGGTAGAGATTTCCATCTAGCGAGATCATCTTCCACTTTTTTAAATATTTTTTTGAGAGATTTTAAGCACTCAAAGCCTGTTTCACTCATAAATTCAATAGCAACAACTGTTTTTGCAAGCATTTGTTTCCTCCTGTCAGTAAATAGCCAAACACACTGAAACTCTTAAATTCAATGCTGTGCCTGATACTAAATCTCATTTTGGGGAGGGGTTTGTGACATCAGGGGGAACCAGCAAAGAAAAGCCAGTTGGTGATGGCAAAAAGAAGCTGGCAGGCCCTTTAGCCTTCTGTAGCTCAGTGGTTGGTAGGGTGTTGACCAATTTATGGCATAGTCACTGTTCAGTGGCCTTGGTGCCATAAAGCAAAATGTACAGTGAGGAAGCTAGAATTAGAAGAGCCACCTGTCAACATCTGTAGGCTGTAGGTTAGACCATTGCTGATTGGGCCGGTTTATGGAGGGTTTTAGTTTACAATGGCACTGCTGGACAACCACAGCTGGCAGTACGCCCAGGCAGGAAAAGCCCTGATCAGGCTATCAGGTAGGGTGTTTTTCTTTTCATGTTTCTTTACAATCTTAGATTATCTTTATCAATAAGTGCAGATAGTGTGCATGGCATCTTCAAGATTTTTAGATTTCAGAAAAATACTTTAATCTTTGACTGTTTCCTGCTTTTTAAACGTGAGTTATCCAGTTTCTCTTTGACTCATGAAAGCTGTTGGAGAAGGGGAATAATAATAATTACTTGCACTGAGATTTTTAAATATACTAAGCACAGATACTCTGGAAAATTCTTGAGCATAGGTAGACATAGGTTACTGTTATGGTTTTTGTAATTTGCTGTAAAGAGGCTTTCTGATGTTTTTTTAAGGAGTAACTTTCCTCTTTGTACATGTAGTTTGTCTGAACAATTCTGGCTCATGCTTTTATGCTTACTATGTCAAGGGATTTGATAAATACAGTTAATACACTTTGTGTGTGTAATTTATTTTTTAAGAAGCCAAAATATGAAATACAATTCTCAGATTTCAGTATAAGGAGACACATATACAGTAGATACAACCTATGTCTCATACTTTATTGTGTTTTTGCATGTTAAATGTTAGTAAGGCTTTAACGGTATGTCCAAATGATAAGGGAGGAGTATAAAAAGTAGCTTCTTTCAACAACACTTTGTAAGCCTGCAAAGCTTACAGGGCTTCTAGGCTGTACATCAGTACCAGGTGCTGCTTAAACAGAGTAAACAGGACAGCTGGCCTCACTCTTAAGCATAGGTGTGACCTAGAAGTGCCTGTGAAGACAGGTAAATAAGGTAGGTGGTGCATGCAGCATCAGAATGAGTTTAGCTCCCACAAACTGTGATTTGCTATCCAGAGGGTATCAAATTATAGCAATCGTTGAAATCCCTTTGCTCTTCTAAAAATCGATGCTCTTACAAAATAAATGCAGTAGTCTGAGGAGATGTGTTGCTCTTAGACAGTTTGAGGAAAAAATGGCTCTGACCGCTATAAGAGGAGCAGTGCAGAGATCACAGCAAGACCATTGATATACAGCTGATTTTAAAATGCTCCGGCTGTTACAAGTTTTGAGTTAAAATATGGGTCAAAGAATGGTTTTATTGGTCCAGGTTATCATTTGCTATCATGGCTCTGCGACCATTTGATTGATCAAAAATGTTCTTATGGGATAGCTGAACCTTCTGTGCTCATGGCCTAGAGCACATTAGGTATGCCTTTTCTCTTTTAATAGTGGGATCAAAAGAGAAGGTTCTTTCCAGACCATGTGAAAACCTTGTTTAATGCACACTGATGTCCTTGTCTCCTGATAGTGGTTGGCCAGAGTAATCATTACACTGAATGACCCATCAAAACTCATTGCCAACATTCAAAAGTTGAAAACTCAATTTATCTACTGCAAATGTCTTTTTTTCACCCCAGGTGGAAAGTGTATTCTTTATTTCTTTTTAAAGCTGGATAAATACTGAGCTAGGGTAACGTCCATTCATATTGTCTATATCTACTTAATCCCGAAAGGATTGGGTGGGGGGTAGCATTTTAGGAAAATGTGGGGAAATAGCTGTGGGGCCTTGGAGATGACCTTCAGATGCACTGAAAAAATATGTAAACTACACACAAAAATGCAGTCATTTTCACTGACGGCATTAGGAGGATACTCAGAGACCCAAACCATGCAATCACCCCAAAGTGGAGACCTGATCAGTTTTCTTTACCAAACAAAAATGATCTTAGCAAATTTCTATTTTTCTTTAAGAGTTATTATTAAAAAACATTCAGCATTTTTTTTTATATTCTATTTGAACTGTCATTACTTATCTATATTATGAGCAGGGATGATGTAAAACTGTGATGAAGGGAAAAGTTGCTATGAAACAGGGCTTATATTGGTGATTAGCATGGTTAGCATTAGTAACTAATCAGTTATTTTAAGCGAATGTAAACCCTTACTTTAACTTTGAGATTTCCTAAAGCCTATCAACATTTTCAGTATGTTGTCTGACAAGCAGAGGTTGAAAGCTTAAAAGGATAAAACAGCAACTTTGTTGTTAAACATTCAGCCTTCCTGTTTTCAGCTAGTCTTAGCCCCTGTTTTAAAGTAACAGCCATGCTGAATGAACAAACATGTCTGCACAGACAATAATTAAAAATACCCTCTACACATTTTGTTCTTTATCTGACATTATTTTTAAACACCCTACCTACCATACTGAAAATGGCTAATTTTGAGTATTCTTCCTTCAGTAACAACTTCTGGACTGAATAATGATTTAGTTAGCTCCTGTTAGCAATTGCTGTAGATTGTCACTGGAAAAAGACCGAATTTTGGACCTTCCAAAGGTCAGCTGGTCACCAGATAAGCTAAAACTCAGCCAGCTCTGGTCAGGGCTTATTTTAGCGATTAGCGTGATTAGCATTGTAACTGTCACCAGTTAAGGTAAAATTTAGCCAATTCTTAATTGTTTGGGAAGTTTTATATTTTATTCTTATTTTTTATTCCTAATAAAAAAAAAATCATTCTATTTTAGAAGAGTTTGTTAAATCTAAAAATGTAAAACATTTCCTGAAGAAAAGCCAGAAGGATGTATTGTCTAAATGTGCTTTGAGTTTAATTGTTTGTGAAACCTTAACCTTTACTTTTTGTCAGATGGGAGAGACTTACAGTGGATTGCTTTTCAGTGGTTCTTGATCATTCTTGATTGTGAATTGATGGCTATTGAAAAAGATCAAGCTACGTCATCCAAACAAAACAAAAGGATACATGTTTTTTTTTTATCTGGTCTGTCAGTATGATCCGTCTTGTTTCTGTTTCTTTATGTAATAAAGAGTGTAGAAGGTTTTCTCTGGGTTCTGAAAGTGGGTATTACAGAAAACATTAGATATTTGCCACCATTAGGTTTTGTTGAGGACAGAAAAGTGCTGGCAGCTGATATAGTGGGTTACCAGTAGCGAGGTTGAGGGGAACTCTAAGAATGTTTATAGCCAAACTATTCAGCAGAGTTAGGAGGGAATGGAGATGTGACAACAAACAAAATCCAATAAGACGTTTTTTAAGCTGTACACTGAGGTTGTTATTTGAACTCAGTGGGGTGTGAGAGCAACAGAAGCATCTTCTTAATATAACACCTGAAGAACTTAAAATATCTCGAGATGCACTCTAAGCTTAAACTGATTTCATATAAAACAAAATTGAACGAGGAGTCGCTCATCTTCTCATTTATATTACAGATTTATTACAAGGCCCAAAGGTTTTGTGTGGCTCTGCGCTATTGTAAGAGTACAGATGTGACCACAGAGGTTCATTATAGACTTTAGAAACTCTGACTGTGCCCTTCTCTGGTTTCACAGAGAGCTCAGTGAACTTATCACATGCGCATTCACTGGCTTGCACAAGGCTGCTGATAGTGACCATTGTTTATGGTTAACTGCATTGCCCTTACACTGTGTTGCTACACAGTCCAGGAGTGGCCTGAAGACTCACTCTGCCCTTCTTTGAAGGACGAGTTGTCCATTGATAGAGCTATTAATCTATGAGATTTGTATAGATGGAGATATACATTATTCACATTCCCATGCCCAGTGTTTGGTTATTATAATGTCCAATATGAGTTATTAATGCATGTCACATCTTGGTCAAGGGTTGTAAGTACGTTATTTGTCTTGAGTATAGCACTGTTTCTTAAAATAGGGACATAATTTACTTTTGAGCAGTCACCATGTTGATAAAAGCAAAAGTTAATAATCAGAATTAATGCCATTGTAAGAAGAATGCTTGATTGAGTTTAATGTGAAGACCTCACCTTGTATGGGCATTTTAAGCACAACTGATTGCAAATAAATACAAAATCAAACATAACATTGTTTTATCTGGAGGCACCATTCTACAGATTGCTCAACCAAGCTTTTAAGCCCAACGTGAGAGCTGCACCACAAAAAGGAGGGTTTTTGTTTCCACCCTATTCATTTGCTATAACTTATTCATAGCCTTTTCTCTTTTTTGACTTGTTTTTTGCTCTGCTTATGGGTAAAGTTCAGGTCAAGGGGGTTGTGGTAATAGCAAAGTGTTATTTTTGCTGTAAGCCACACTGTAGCAACAACAATATGAGAAACACGATGAAAGTTGAGCTTACCACAGTCCCTCGGCCCCCTGCCAGAACTGGATGAAGGTCAGAAAGCTGGGCAGGAGTGGACGAGAGGCTGCTAGACGTACTGTAGGAGCAGGAAACAGAAAGACTGATACATGTGTGCCTGTGTGTGTAAGAGAGATGAAAGAAAGGACCGATGTGAAAGGGAAGCAGTTTGAGAGATGGAACCTTGGATTGAGGAGAAACTGAGATCTCTTTGTTGTTTTAACAATCATGTTGCTCTGGTGGAAAAAAATACCTTAATTTATCTTAGTTGGCACATGTTTAATTTCATATCATACGAAATAGACGAAACATTCCCACTGTCTACAACATATGATAGAAAAGTGATATGTTGAGGACTAAACTTTATTTGGGAAAAATAGTTTAAAAACACACAGAACCATTTTTCTCATGGTCTGATATTAAATCAGACTTACCGTTCCATGCTTTGGAGCAGTTTGGATTATATTTCCTTCATATATAAACTGTATGACTTGGGTCAAATATTTTGGTTATTCTTCTACAAGCCTTCTACAAGCCTCTAAACATAGCCAAGTGATGCACAGCAGTTTGACTAACTCATCCTGGATCAATCCCATAAGAAGGTTCAGACACTGAGCACTGAACCAGGACTGAAGACTTAAAGAGCCATTTGAAAATGAGCATGGTAAAATCACTAAACTTTTGCCATCTGTGATATGTAAATAAAAAATGTTAACCAGATGGTTTTAAATGCAATATTTGTTGTATAATGTATTCCAAGTTTTAGGAATTTTCGCTTTGCATATCATTAATATACACTCATCAGCCACAATTAGGTACACCTGTCCAACTGCTCGTTAACGCAAATATCTAATCAGCCAATCACATGGCAGCAACTCAATGCATTTAGGCATGTAGACATGGTCAAGACGATCTGTTGCAGTTCAAACTGAGCATCAGAGTGGGGAAGAAAGGTGATTTAAGTGACTTTGAACATGGCATGTGTTGGACACTTGTTTGCTGAATATTGGACCATTTGCATGTTGCTGGACGCCACTATGCCTTTCCAAAGTCATCGGCCATTTTGTACCGCAGGATAGTCTGTCCTACAAAACCCAGCGACCACTGCGGCTGATATGACAGGGCAGAGTCTGACGTCACAGGAAGCAATATAGGAAGGCGAACATTTGAAAGAAGCCGCTTTTCAGCTGGAGACCGGACCAGCAACTGAAGCGCATCACTTCTGGAGAAGAGTCCCAAGTGGATTTTATTTATTCTCCTTCGTTGGCCAACAGAAAATTCATGAGAGGTTTCTGGAATAAGAAGGCCAGAAATTTCACTTTGCCGATCGAAGACGTGAGTTAACACGTAACCAAAAAACCACGGAGTTTCAAGGAGACGCAACTTTCCCTTCTTGTTTTTGTACCAATCGACTAGTGACGGTCATTATTTTTCTACCTTCCTGCCACGGAGGCCACCAAGGAAGAAAACGGACTGTTTTGCTGAGTTACCCACGGATGCGTGGATCTCTTCAAACCCCCTTTTTTTTTTTCTCTCTCACTCGCCGCCCCAGAAGGAAGACATCAACAAGTAAAATTCACCCTTTTATTTTTATTTCTTTCTTAGAAATAGTCTGGGCAGGGTAGAGGAGGTTTTAGTGCGATTAGATTCGCCACTTACTCTAATGTGTTCTGAATTATATGTGCATGCAACCTTTTATTGAAACTTTGATGTGTTGGATGTCTGGAAGCCGCTGTGCTACCCAGCTTTGTGTGTGTTTTGCGGGGTTGCTTAACACCTGAGAGTAAGTGCAGGCGTGCTGTCGAACTGAACTGTTATAATAACCTCATGGGGAAATTCACCATTTTCTTTGTCTTCAACTTTACTGCTTACTAGCTTGCCGCCAAAAGTTTTATAACTCTTTGTGTGCTCACCCCCGCCCAGAGTTGGGGGATGTTTTATGACTTAGTATAACTGAGTTACAGTTTGGGCTACGCTCCCAAACTCACCACCACATCCCTTTGTCATATTATCATTTTTGCTATAATTGCTGGTTTGATCCCATACACACCCACTGCTGTTTTGCTTTATTTTGTTTAGTTAGATATTTTACCCCCTTTTTGTGTAGAACGTTGCCTGTTTAAGTAGGTGAAGATTATTAAATCAGAAGAGCAGATTGTATCAGGCTGTGATTTAATAAATATTCACATAGATAAAGAGAAGACGTGGGTGTTTATTCTGTGCAAGAGTGATTCGTCAGTCAAAATAAGGTTAAAAGTTCCACACGTTTTGGCAGAAACGGTTGATTAAACAGTGACATCTCTGGTAATAGTTATCAATTATTACTGAGTATTCAATGGTTGTAATTATCAAAGGCGTTGAGCCACAGTTACAACACCAGAAGACATCTCTGGTCTCGATTCATAAATGAGGATTTTGGTTAAGAAATTAATTTTGTCAAATTATGATTGTTAATTATAATTCTTGATAAATATGAATTAATCAATAATCATAATTCCAACATATGGTTGTTGGTGCCAGACAGGCTGGTCTGAGTATTTCAGAAACTGCTGATCTACTGGGATTTTCACACACAACCATCTCTAGGGTTTACAGAGAATGGTCGGAAAAATAAAAAAATATCCAGTGAGCGGCAGTTCTGTGGGCACAAATGCCTTGCTCATGCCAGAGGTCAGAGGAGAATGGCCAGACTGGTTCGAGCTGATAGAAAGGCAACAATAACTCAAATAAGCATTTGTTACAACCAAGGCATGCAGAAGAGCATCTCTAAACGCACAACACGTCGAACCTTGAGGCGGATGGGCTACAGCAGCAGAAGACCACACCGGGTGCCACTCCTGTCAGCTAAGAACAGGAAACTGAGGCTACAGTTCGCAGTGGCTCACCAAAATGGGACAATAGAAGATTAGAAAATGTTGCCTGGTCTGATGAGTCTCGATTTCTGCTGTGACATTTGGATGGTAGGGTCAGAATTTGGCATCAACAACATGAAAGCATGGATCCATCCTGCCTTGTATCAACGGTTCAGGCTGGTGGTTTAATGGTATGGGGGATATTTTCTTGGCACACTTTGGGCCCCTTAGTACCAATTAAGCATTGTGTCAATGCAACAGCCTATCTGAGTATTGTTGCTGACCTTGTCCATCCCTTTATGACCACAGTGGACCCATCTTCTGATGGTTACTTCCAGCAGGATAACGCGCCATGTCATAAAGCACGAATCATCTCAGACTGGTTTCTTGAACATGACAATGAGTTCACTGTACTCAAATGGCCTCCACAGTCAATCCAATAGCGCACCTTTGGGATGGGATGTGGTGGAATGGGAGATTCACATCATGGATGTGCAGCCGACAAATCTGCAGCATCTGTGTGATGCTATCATGTCAAAATGGACCAAAGTCTCTGAGGAATGTTTCCAGTACCTTGTTGAATCTATGCCACAAAGGATTAAGGCAGTTCTGAAGGCAAAAGGGGGTCCAACCCGATATTAGCAAGGTGTACTTAATAAAGTGGTCGGTGAATGTATTAAGCATGTTAGATGGAGTCTCGCTCCAAGTGATTGTGCCAAAGATGCTAAAGGTTACAGAGAAAGGGATACGCCTCGTTATGACAAATGCAAACGAGAAGATTCGGGACAATGAGAATTATTGCATAATATCATCACGATATTCACCAATATCATTGGCATTGCATGATTTCCTTGGCACCTGAAAAATTATGTCTTACAAAATATTGCATTCAAGCAGACCTGTGTAATTACTGTATTGCACACATGAACAATCTCAATGACGTTTACTTTTCCATGTATTGTGCAGCTTTATTTTTAACTATTCAAATACTGTTTCTTCTCTCTTCGAACATGTGTAGAAACAATTACTTGGCAATCATCATTTTGTATTTTTTTTTTGTTTGATTTCCAAAGAGGACCTTAAGACCTGACTAAGTCCCACTAAGCTCCTGACACTAACTTTTATGAACCACTGCCATAAACAATTTGTTTCTCATTTTTCTCTTTCTTTTTTGTCATTCTAATGTCCTCACCATTCCAAGCTTCAGCATCTTGCCCCAGAAATGTATGTAGGCAGTGAGTCCGTCTAGCCAATTATTTTATAGTGTACAAAGCATAGGAGCACACCAACTGCAATATAAAAATCTATGAAATATTACACACAAGCAATCCTTTGTGATCACCTTTGTGACTTTCAAGTTGCATATAATGATAAAGCGGTCGTGAATGTGGTTTGATATGTTGTTTTGCTCTACAATTATCATTTAGAAGCTGCCAGAATGTTATCAGGTTTACACTGAGATAGCTGGGACAACAGCCAAGCCAACCGCACTGTAGGATTTCTGCAGCTTTGTGTTGCAAGATGAACATGTTCTGTTCTACCACAATACAGACACAGCCAGCTTGCAGTTTGTGGAGGTTGGATGTTACAATATTGTCAGCCAAAGGATTGGAATCATAAGGCATGCTGGAATGCACAGATGTACGATGTCCATTCTAGCCTGTGGTCTACAGGATTTGAATGAAATTTGTTTGTGTTTGCTGCTTTGCCCCGTATGCATTAACCATTAATATTAAAAAGCCCCTTTGTGTACAAACAAACTACCTTCTGACATATAATAGATGTTGCTATAGTAGTATCTTTACCCCTGCAGTTAAAGAGCTGGTCAGAAGCTTATATTCACCCATCTTGGGCACGAATGTTTTGCTAATATTAGCCTTTTAATAATGTTTTTGAAATGTTCTTTATCCATGATGGACTGATTATACAGGATCCAACTTCTGTGCCTTCTAAATTAAAGAAATGGGTGAAATATTTTGAATTTATTGTGGGATTTTGTCTAATGTCCTGGGAGTTACTAGAATCTCAAGTCAATCATAAACCGGGAGATGCTAGGACTTTAGGATAACTATTCCGTCAAGCCAGTTT
The DNA here is from genome assembly GCF_021462225.1 of Girardinichthys multiradiatus. Taxonomy (NCBI): domain Eukaryota; kingdom Metazoa; phylum Chordata; class Actinopteri; order Cyprinodontiformes; family Goodeidae; genus Girardinichthys; species Girardinichthys multiradiatus. The sequence continues at coordinate 11,503,166 of NC_061796.1, forward strand.
AACATCAACATAAGCCACAAAGGGTACCAAAAATTATTACCTTCAAGCTTAACTTTTCAGCCTCCCACACTGACCAACCAAATGCCTTTTGGAGAAAACTGTTTGGAAGAGTGAAGCTGAGGCTTTCAAATGTAAGAACACTTTACCATCTGTCAAGCATGATGTTGGTAGTATCAAACTAATGTTCTGTGTTGCTACCTGCAGCAATGCTGCATTGCACATAGTCTGTGGAATAATGAAAAGGGGGGCTCACCTCTAAATTGCTCAACTTCACCTCAAATCAACTGATGGTTAAGAGAACTGGACACAATGGAAGGTTTTCCTAGCAGGACAATGATCCTAAGCAAACTGCAAAGCTGAGTTTGGAATGGATAAAGCATGCATACTTCTGGAATGGCCTTGATCTCAACCCTGTTAAAAATGTATGGAGAACACTTAAAAGCTAGCTCTCTTCCAGGAAACCAAATAATTCAAAAAGGCATACAATTTCTTCTAAAAAGAGTTTTCAAATATCCACTTAGAATTACCCCAGAAGCCTGTTGATGGCTGAAAAAAGCATGTGGGCGAGGTAAGACTTGCTAACAGACAATTATGCAAATATTAGTGTATGTGTATGTATATATTTGAGCCTTCATGTATAGTGTAGACATTGTTCAAATTCATGCCTTTAGTTGTTAAGATATGTTCATTAAAAAGTTCATTGTAAAAACCTATTTCTTGGACGAACATTATGGATTCCACCTCGTATGAAAAGACACAGAGTGCACGATAACAGTGAAATGGATTGCTCTTATTGTTAGTATGCTTTGAACAGGATCCTGGAATTGAACATGTTTATTTCGTTCTCAACAGACGCCCCTGTGTAAGCATTTGAAGTGAGAAGCAATGATGCAGTGTAATGAATCAGAGTGTGCTTGGCAATGCTTCACATCCACAGAATATTCTATGCTGAGTCACTGCATATAAACATGACTAAAATCATGAGATGCATTGTGTTATTGTGTCTATTTTACTGCGTTGGCATCCCAAGCGACTGGCTATTTTCATTTAGAAGCAGCCAGTTCTGCTTTTCATACTTCACTGCTGTCCATGCAGGACACTACAAAACTTGTGTGACAACCACATGTGTTGCTGGCATTCCAGGGTCCTCTACACAGTTTTCTGCTAGATTTGATCTGATGTGGAGTTCAAAAAGGTGCAGAGCAACAGTTAAAACGGGGCTGTAGCCGTTTAACAGAGGTAAGCATTGGCTGTGTGCCAGAATCGATATCGTATATAAACCACCACGGTGAGGAATGTGTCTGGGCACACTTGACAGGAAACACACACGTGCTCAAATACACAGTGCAAGCGGAGTACTTCTCTCTGTCCAGTGGTGGTGATGTTCTGCGCACTCACACCCACACACACCTCTTATTAACCAAAGTGTAGACTTCCTACTTTGTGCCTTTGTGTGTGTGAGCTAAAGAAAATGGATTCAAACCTGGTGCTGCAGTTTATAAAGATAGAAAAAAATAGAGAGAGATATCGTAAAAACGCTAAGTTTGAATAGAAGGACAGGCAACCAGATTTTCTATTCTAGTAGATTGCCCAACTGGTTGTGCCATTATTTAAAGGTCTGTTTAACCTTTGCTGCAGTGAGCTCATGGTGTTCCTTTGGCCTTGATCTGACTTTCTAAGATTATAGTTTAAAGCAACACTGAAAAAGTCATTAACACTAGAGCTCAATTGTAGTTCTACAGTCTATCTTTCCTCATCCTAATGTTCTATGTCATCATGGTTTTTTTTGTTTTGTTTTTGCAACTGTGGCTCAGGTGGTAGGGGTTCGTACTGTAACCGGTGGGTTGTTGGTTCGAATCCCTGCTCTATCTGTCTCAGTCGTTGTGTCCTTTCCAGACATTTTACCCACCTTGCCTGCGGATGGTGGTCAGAGGACATCTGTCATTATTGCCCAGGGCAGTTGTGGTTACAATGTAGCTCACCACTGTCAGTGTGTGAATGTGTGGATGAATGGGTGAATGACTGATTGTAGTGTAAAGCTCTTTGGGGTCTCTGCAGACTTGAAAAAGTGCTGTACAAGTGCAGGCCATTTTACAATTTTTTTACCATAATTATTTTTCTCTGTACTCTGTATCTGTTATCTTTTCATACCTTCATACCCTAAGGTTATAATTAATTTGTAATCTAGAAGAAGCACTCAGTTTTATTAGAACCTAATTTTATTATTTCACTAATCACATGTGTCAAGGTTAAAAATGCTTAAACTTAGCGAGTGATTATTAATCTTTGACTAAATTGATTATGAATATGGATAATTAGCTAATTTTTACAAAGAGTGTAGTCAGTATGATTAAATGTTTACATTATGACTGTGAAAGTAGGATTTTACTTTTGCAAGACTGTCAGTTTTCTTACTGTTGTTTCACTTTTCCCTCCATCTACTTATCAATAAATTGTTTGCATACATTTTTTTCAGTCTATGGCAGATGACCACCAAACATATTTATATCTCCCAGTCCTTCACTAATAATTTCTGCCAAATTAAAGAAATACACAATCAGCAACTCATCAGATAGATACTAATATAAGACACTGATTTGACAGGCACAAACGGTTACTCAGTTCATGAGTCTCCTTGTGTGTGAATGTCCATCCATCCAACCATTTTCGATTCCCGCTTCTTCCGTACATGGTCGCGGAGGGAATTGGTGCTTATGTCCAGCAGTCTAAGGGTAAGAGGTGGAGAACAGATGGGCTGGCGACCTGGACAGGTCCACCTTGGACCATCACAGGGCAGTACAGAGACACACAACCATGTACACCTAAGGGCAATTTAGAGATACCAATTCACCTAACAGTCATGTTTTGGACTGTGGGAACCTGGAGAGAACCTACACATTCAGAGGGAGAACATACAAACTCCATCCATCTTGCTGCAAGGCAACAGTGCTACCAACTGACCCACAGTGCAGCCAATGTGTGAATGTGTTGTTGCTTATTGCTCTCTTGCAATAACCCTTGGACAATCTGCTGAGCAGTTGAGGCAGAGGGATTGACATTTGAAGAACGTACTACAACAAAACCCAGGCCAGGCTGAGAAATATATCTTACGAGGTAATGCTGAACCTATACGTGTAAAACCATTATTTGCACAAGAGCTGCTCTCCCCTCCATGGATCTACACACCTCTGTTGCTGACATGAGCAAAAAGGAATAAGTCTGCTATGGACAAGTTATTTCTTACAACTGTCGTGGCCTGCGCTTAGGTCAGAGTGCGGATGATAAAGCGCGGCGTTTTGTTATTGATCAGTTGCTCCAGCACTGCAACATATTTTGCTTACAAGAAACGTTTTAGCCAAGCAAGACTTACAAGGACTAAGCTCCATTAATGATAGTTTCCTTGGTGCCGGAGAGTCTTCTACCGACCTCAGTATAGGAATTTAAAGAGGAAGGATACCAGGAAGAGTGGCTGTACTGTGGAAAAAAAGTTTGGACTCAATAATAAATGTCATTAGACTTGGTGTGGACTGGTGTATTGCAGTACATGAATCACAGCACAACAAAGAATTCACTATTTTAAATGTGAATGCTCCCTTTGAATGTCTTCATAATGAAGAAGAGTATCTTAGTAAGCTTGCTTTTATTAGTTCCTTTATGCAATCTGAGAAAGTGAATAGGGTCTTTGTGATGGGTGACATGAACGCCAACATCTCAGATATAAGCTCACGGTTTGCAAAACATCTTAATCGTTTCTGCATAGATTCCAATTTAATACTATCAAGTAGAGAACTTTTACCAGCAGCAAGTTATACTTATATAAGTGAAGCTTGGCATACTACATCCTGGTTGGACCATTGTATTACCACAACAGATGCTCATGCTGCCTTGGTATACATTAATATTTTGTACAATGTGTCCATTGTTGATCACATTCCGTTTGAGGTGTCAATTAGATTTGATCATATACCTGCAACTGTAAATGTGTCTAGTACCCAAAATCGGCCTTCTCTCTCTGCTGATAAACTAGCTGGTTATTATGCCTACACTGATCAATTGTTATCTAACATTACATTACCAAGAGAGCCGGTTAGATGCACGGACTGTATTTGCTCAAATATCCAGCATAAAACTGATATATCCGGGTTATTTTCTGATATAATTAAAGCTTTATTGGAAGCTAGCCTGCCTTATAATAAAAGTAATTATATGGTCAAAATTAGGCCTGATTGGAACACATATGTGTTCTCAACATCATGCCGAAGCCCGTGAAGCTACTACGTCTTGGACTGTAGCAGGTAAACTTAGACAGGGTCCTATATTTGAACATAAAAAGCTGATGAATGCTAAATATAAATATCCTATACGATTCATTAGAAAGAATGAGCAAACCATGAGGGCAGATTCTTTGGCAAATAAGCTGGTAGGTGAGGATACAAAAGCCTTTTGGAAAGAGGTTACAATTATAAATAAATACTAAATATATAATACTAAATCTTCTCTTCCTTGTACAGTTGATGATATCTCTGGGGCGGATTTGATTGAAGATTATTGGCAACAATATTATAGCAAGCTATTTACCTGTGTTCAGAGTGAACCCTACCAGGCTGACAATGTTAAATTTGTAGAAGCTATCAGAACTCACGAGGCTTACCAGGCAATTAAAAGACTCTCTGCCAATAAATCTACAGGAATGGATCTTATTTCTGTTGAACATTTCAAATTTGCAAGTTTAAGGTTAGCTCCTCTTCTTGCATTGTGCTTCACTGGTTTTATCATGCATGGCTTTATTCCTGATTCTTTGATGGAGGTGCTTCTATCTCCTGTGATTAAAAATAAAGCAAGAAAAGTTGATTGCTCTGATAATTATAGACCCATTGCCCTTGTAAGTGCTCTGTCTAAAAGTTTTTGAACAAATTCTTCTGCCAAGATTTGAAAATATAATAATGTCTACAGATAACCAGTTTGGGTTTAAGCCTAAGCATGGCACTGATTTGTGCATATATGGTCTAAAGGAAATATTGAGTTATAATAGCAAGAACTGTACGATCTTTCTGTGTTTTTTAGATGCCACAAAAGCCATTGACCGGGTAAACCACAGGAAATTGTTTTTGAAATTGAGACAAGCTGGTGTCCCTAGATATATAGTGAGGTGTTTGTCCTATTGGTATGCCAATCGAACCATGCAGGTCAATTGGGACAACTGTGTGTCTGCACCCTTTCGGGTCAGTAATGGAGTTAGACAGGGAGGCATCCTCTCACCTGTATTGTTCAATTTTTATATGAATGACCATTCTAAGCAGTTAAGTCTGTGTAAAACCGGCTGTGTGGTTGGAGACACATTTGTAAACCACCTGATGTATGCTGATGACTTAGTAGTTTTCAGTCCTAGTTCAGCTGGTCTTCAGATGCTGCTTAATGTTTGTTCGGTATACAGTGAACTTCATGATAACAAATGTAATCCTTCTAAAAGCGTAATTCTGATATGTCGCACTAATGAAGACAAACATAGGGCTTTTTCCAATTTCAAGTTGTCTGGGATCTTACTGAACGTCTCAAATGAAGTAAAATATCTTGGTCATGACTGACTGTCTTATCAGATGATGAGGACATTTACCGTCAGGTTCGAATGTTATATGCTCAAGCTAATGTTCTAGTTCGGAAATTTGGATATTGTTCTGATGAAGTCAATCTAAACTTGTTTAGATCATTGCACATCACTGTACATGGCAGACTTGTGGTGCAATTATAAAAAAGCCAGCCTTCAGAGATTGAAGGTGGCTTATAATGATGCATTAAGACTTTCGTTAAAGAAGCCCAGATGGAGCAGTGCTAGTGAACTGTTTGCGTCTGCTAATGTCAGCTCTTTGAAGGCTTGTTTAAGGAAACTTGTGTATAAATTTATTTGCCGGTTAAATGAGTCTAATACTAGAATTATCCTACTGCTGACTAACATTAAATATAGTGCAGTAAGATATACATCTGTATATTGGAAACATTGGTATGACTGCCTCCTAAAAGATTAGGAGTTGTTTTATGAATTTTCTTTTTTATGTATTTTTTTATCCTCTGTTTTTATATGTTATTTGGACTACGAGTCTGTAATAAATCTATCTAAATCTAAATCTATAAGGTCACTGACATAGTACCACACCTTTCTAGGTGGTTTTGTTTCCACACTTCCTGTGTTTTTAAGTATTATTAAGGCAAAATCTGTTAAACTTGACTGAAACCAATTTGGAGCATTGGCAAAGGAAGAACTCATTGCATTTCTGCTCAGATCAGAGTCCCTTTCATTAACGAGGCAAAATGAATAATACGCTTTGTCAGGATGAGCACACTGGGTTTCAACTGCTCCAGTGATAAAATGATGTAATAATTAGAAAGCAAAAACAAATAAGATGGATAATTGCTTAACAGGCATTTAAATACGGTTTCCATCTTCTGTTTGCTCAAGCAAATCCAACCGGCCCTCAGGTTGCAGGGCATTTTTGTATAGATGTATAAATGAAATGAATCTTGACAGGTCATCAAACACAAAGAGATTGTTCTTGACTTATCTCTGTTTTGGTATTTTCTTTTCAGGGTTTCATCGCAATGAGGACATGAAGGCCATTGATGTGCTTCCTATCCTCAAGGAGAAGGTTGCCTTTCTCTCAGGTCAGTTACACTAACCAGAACTGTCATTTACGTGTTACTACCTTTTTTTATAATCTTTCATTAACTGTAACGATCAGTGAAAATTCTGTCCTTACAAACTAAATTGGGGGACTTACTTTGGTTGTATCTTTCATGATTTGTTGTGTACAACAATCAGTAGAAATAATAGCAAAGAAATCATCTAAGTAATTCCTGTAGCAGGAGAATTTGCAATGATTTAATGGACATTGGCATTCCGAAGTGTACATTTTGTTCCACATATAAATGTAAGTAAATTCAAGCAAGTACCATTTTATTACTTTAAAAGGAAATAGTTAATTAATTTAATGTTTCTGATCACTGGTAAGCAGCATAAGGTAAATAGTGACGAAAATTCCCTGAAAAAGCAAAAATAACTTAAAATCTAGTGCATAAATGTAACAATTTTGTGTCGTGGTTTTTTAAAAGAGAACATATGTTTCCAGATTGCATGTTTGTTTAATTCTGCTTCTGATATCTCTATAGTTTCATTAAAACTAAATTAATCTTAGCAAGCTAAAGCTAAAACTAATCTAGGATTGGTGCTGACATGGATTAGGTGAACCAGTGGTCACCAACCTTTTTTTTGAAACTGACTGCTACTTCAAGGATCATAAGTAGTCCATTAAGGCTTCTGAACAATATTTAGGAAAACTAGTTGATCGGTGTCCCAAAGCCTGATCCCAAACTCTTTCCCTAGTATGGTAATAGCTTGAGAGTGTATCAACAAAATCCTCCTCTTAGTTTTGAATGTATTTACAGCAATGATTATGTGAATGACAGTTTTACCCTTGCCCTGCAGTTCACATTTCAAATCCAAGTTTCCCACTGATGTCTGTTAAAAATGTAAGGTGAAGTATCCACTTAATGTTTTCGAACAGCAGTCACTTATACCCAAATTGGTAAGTCTGTATTAACCTATGCATTGTGCAATGAACCCTGTATGTTAACTCCTCATGGCCAGAGCCCCATCTATAGTCACTGATGCTGCCATGGTAATATTTGTTGCTGATGATGTTATTTCCACTCATTTGTTGTTCAAAGGGGCAGTAGGGTCAGGATTTATTTGTCTTTTATAGATAAATAATCAAACAGCATCAACTCATATGTACTGCTAATGTTCACCAGTTGATTGGACATGATGTTAAACCACCTGCATTTAACCGGAACCCAAACTGAGCTGTTCTGTTAAGTTCTTGCTCAAATCTTATAGTCTTTTAACCGTCACACTGCTTCCCAGTTAAACATTGGAGCAGAGAGTTAGCATGGAAACTATATTGACACATATTGAATGTTTCCCCACATTATGTTGCTTTATTGCAGTCGCCACCCCCATTCACACCTTGCTACTTTTTGTTTTTAAAATTAACCTAACAGGTTAACCTAACCTAAAACTTTTGCCATTGTCAGTTTATATGTCTAAACAATGTCAATACAATTAAATCTGACACCTTTTCACAGAGCTCCATGGTGTCAAGTGCTACTTTTAGAACTTGCCCTGGAGGTGACTCACTTGGTCTCTGAAGTGGACCTCTGTGTTGGATGAATTAAAGGGACAGTTCCCTGCCATTTGTGCTTCTAGTTGATTCAGTTGTCCACCAACTAGCAAACAGATGCTTGTTGTTTAATCCAGCTAACACATGTAACTAAGAGCAACCATCTGAGCTTATTAACCTAAAGCCACTGCTATTTAGAGAGGTCTGGCAAACTTTGTCGCAGGGAAGCTGGTGCCTATCTCCAGCAGTCTATGGGCGAGAGGCGGGGTACACCCTGGACAAGTCACCAGTCCATCGCAGGGCAACACACAAACAACCAAGCACACACTCATTCATACACCTAAGGGCAATTTAGAGTGACCAATTGAATGAAAATAAATGTTTATTGTAAATATGTTTATATTAAGCATGTTCTCCCCGTGCATGCGTGGGTTCTCACTGGGTACTCCGGCTTCCTCCCAGAGTCCAAAGACATGCCTGCTAGGTTAATTGGTCACTCTAAATTGCCCTTAAGTGTATGAATGAGTGTGTGCATGGTTGTTTGTGTGTTGCCCTGCGATGGACTGGCGACTTGTCCAGGGTGTACCCCGCCTCCCGCCCATAGACTGCTGGAGATAGGCACCAGCTCCCCCACGACCCACTATGGAATAAGCGGTAGAAAATGACTGACTGACTGTTTATATTAAGTGCTTTTACAAAAGAGAAGGTCATGGTTGAATTGTTGCAAATATGCATGGTATCGCTCAGTCTGGGCACTCTGACTGTTAAGTGTTCATCAGAGAGACAGCCTGGGGAAAGAATGTCTTTGTGGCGCTGACCTGAAGGTAAAAGTCTGAATAGATTGTCCCCAGAATGTGTGGGGTCTGCAGTGATATTAGCTGCCCTTTTCCCGACCCTAAATCTGTACAAATCCTGGATGGAAGCAAGGCTAGCCCTGATTATCTTCTCTGCAGACATAATTTTTCATTGTACTTTGGAGCTATCCTGTTTTGTGGAAATCAAACTGATTTATGGAGTGTAGAAGATGGCCATCTGCTGCTGTGGCTGGTTGTACTTCTTGAGGTGCCACAGGAGGTACAGTCTCTGCTGGGCCCTCTTCCGAACACTGGCTATGTGTTAGGACCATCTCAGGTCCCAACCGGAACCGGAAGTAATCTACAGCATACATATGGTCGTTGAAGATGGTGAGGGGCTGTGTTCCTTGGAAGTCCACTGTCATCTCCACAGTCTTAAGGGGGTAAGCTCCCTGGTGATTCTGACCACACCAGTGGACCAGCCGATCTACTTCAATTCTATATGGAGATTTGGAGTCCCGGTTCAGATCAATAACAGTGGTGTCACCTGCAAACTTCAGGTGCTTCAGAGATGGGTCTACTGAGTTGCAGTCATTCGTGTACAGAGGGCAGAGGAGTGGAGGGAAAAAACGCAGAGGGGGGCAATGCAGATAATTCTTGTGTGGGAGAAGATGCTCCTAAGTCTCACTTGTTGTTGCCTGTCAGTCAAGAAGCTGGTAATCCACTGACAGTTGGAGACTAACACTGTGCAATGAAGCTTCCTAAATAATATTATTGAAAGTTACACAAATAAATTACTATACCCTAATCATTTTATTGATAAAGGAACTGAAAAATACAACATGAATGAAATAGCTCATAGTTTGAATAAATTCTTCCTGGATCTGATTTGTCTAAAAACATCCCTGAAGCATCAAACACTGCACAAGGGTTTGATAATTTAATAGAAACATATCCAAACTCAATGTTCCTTAGCACAATAACAGAAAAAAAAAGAAATTGATACTGTTAAAAAAGCAAAAATAAAAGATTGGGTTAGGGTTATGCTATGGGTTATATGTCTTTGGTAAAACACATATTTGAGGGGATTTCAAAACCGCTACAATATATCAGTAATCAGTCATTTCAAACTGGTTCATTTCCTAATAAAATGAAATAGCCGAAGTAACCCCAATATACAAAAATAAAGATAAACATAAATTTTCCAACTATAGACCCGTATCTCTGTTAACACAGTTCTCAAGAAGTTTTGAAAACCTATTTAAAAAGACTGGAAACATTCATAGAAAAATAGAAATGAATTACTGAACGGCAGTATGATTCCAGATCAAAATGATCAACAGCACCAGCCATACTGGAATCAATAGAAGACATTGTTGGTAATAGGAAATAATAGGAAAATCGCTGCTGGGGTGTTTGTTGATATTAAAAAAGCTTTTGACACTATAAATCATGATTTACTGTTATGAACGCTATGGGATTAGGCAACGGATTAAAAGTTATTTAAGTGGCAGTTTGAACGTAGCTTGTGGGGTTCCGGGCAGTTTTGGGTCCTAAATTCTTTAAATGGCAAATGCAAAATATGTGATGTTATGCAATTACATGTGAAAAATAATGCTGTTTGGGAGCTATAAAATGAACAAGGAACTGAAAATACAGCTAAATGAAGTGCATGTTGAAATGGTACACAAAGTCAAATTTCTTGTTGTTATTATTGACGAGAAACTGAACTAGAAACCTGGGATCTGTTCAAAGTAATATATCCAAAAATATTTCTATATTGCACAAAGCCAGACGTGTGTCAGATGAAAAAGCATGCATTTCCGTACTGTAGTTTTACCATATTTAAGTTATTGCGCAGAGGTTTGGGGAAACAACTACAAAAGAACACTTCAGTTACTCATACTTCAAAAAAGAGTATAGAGTAATTAACAAGGCTCTGTACCTAGATCCTACGAACCCACTATTCATACAATCAAGATTATTAAAACTTAAGAAGGAAAGAGGTTCATGAGTTAACAGGTACATGTCAATATCAAACACATGATTAGAACAACAAGATAAAGTTTCTGTATGTCTGTCTGTGGGGGGAAGCTTTAAACCAGTCGTAATGTGGAGCTTAAGCAATGTCCAAACATAAACCAGTTTAAAACTCAGTATAAAAAGATGATCACAGATTAATATAAAACTTAAGTAATTATTATTAAATATTACTATCATTATTATGTTTTATATCCCTGTACATTGTATTGTTGTCTTAAGAAGATAGTCATTGGGGTTTATGGTAAGCACTTTTTCTTTTTGGGTTGTGTTTGTCCCTTTTTTGTTGTAGTTTTGGATTACTAGTTTTGTATGAAATTAAATATGTTTTCTTAAAATAGCTTTCTACTTCTGTCTGCACTCTTTTGAGCATGTGAATTTTGTATATAAGTAAATATTGCTGTAAATATCTGCTGTTACATTCAATAAAAGTTTGAAATAAATAACTAGGTTGCATCATCTAGTTAAGGCTTGGGTTTTTAAAACAGGCAAAATCGCTAAGTAATGTATTTAGTACTGGTTTACTCCAGTGTTGTTCAAGCACGTATAGTAGGGTCATTATCTGTAAGGTCAGTTTGAATCCAAAGAGGGTGGGTGAGAGAAAAAGAAAATCAACTATAAGGGCAGGATAGGACTGATTTTATAAAAGGAATGTCTGTTCCTACTACACTTTGTGGCTTGGTTTTAAATGGCATTGACTTAATTTTGCTGTTTTTAAACGTGCAGCGTGACTAAGATACTGTTGTGTTATTATGAGACTAATTTGACCCTTGGTGCTGTAGTTTGACTGAGCATGGCGGTGACTAACTGCTGACATATTAACAGATGGTTCTGATACAAACAGAAACCAACACTCCTGCTCTTAGTCTAGATGTCAATTCATATTTCTGGAGTTATTGAAGTCTGTTTTCTTTACTAGCAAAATATAAGTACTAGTTTAACTCTGTTTAGCTTAGCTTGTTTAGTTTCCAGTTCATTTTAGCTTCCTTGGGACAGAAATGACCCTGAAAAGTATCCAAGTTATAACTCCTGGCATTATTAAATTTGATGTAATTTGCCGGTTTTATCATCCCGTTCAAAGGTGGCAGAGATAGACGTGGAGGTCCAATTCTTACTTTTCCAGCACGGAGCAACCATGACCGAATACGACCTGATGACCTGCGCAGGCTTGTAGCGTACCTGGCTACTATTCCAAGGTAGGTAGCATACACATAAACACATACAGTACACATAGGTTGTTTCACATAGGTGGAAGATAGATATTAGCGCAAACTGTGGACAAATACAAATGATTAAAAATGTATTTTGTTTTAGTTTGGTTTTCCTGATGTTGTTCTGACTTTATTTGTATGAAAGAAGACCTTCTAGACCTAAAATATTGTCAGCATTTCCCTTTACTGTAATACACAGGATAACCAGGACTGATTAACGGTATGTTTTCTTCAAACCTTACAGACTCTATAGGCCAAAAATTATACCTCTAAATCAACACGGTGTTTTGAGAAAGGACTCAGCTGGCTTTGAGTAAATAATTTTGCTTTTGCTTGAGAGGGTTGTAGCTTCTTTATATGTTGATTAAATATATGTCCGAATCCATTCATGAGTAGAGAGGCACCCAGAAATCAACCGGTTCAATTATTAGCTGATGAATAATGGGTCAGTAAATCAAATACTGGGCATTTTCACTGTATATTCTGCAATAGGGGTTACTTCATGATTTGATTCAGTTACAATTTAGGATACAACATGTTTCAGTACTGGGTGCGATGCATGTAACTTTGTTAGGTGTTCGTCATAAACTTTCCAGGTGATGCACTTGTGGACTTTCGAGTTCCACCGCCTTCCTCCTTCCTATTAACCACCACCTTCCTATTAACATCAATATCTAAACATTAAAATGATAAAAATGTGACAGAGAATGAACTGATTTCCAAATCAATTCTTACCTGTCAGCTCTTGACACATCACTAATTATCTTCTTCCCACCCCCTACAACCAGTGTTGGTTGTAAAAAAATTGAACTAGTTTTAGTTTCTAGTTATAGTTTTAGTAACTTTAGTTACTGCGCTATCAAAGTAACCAGTTATTAGGCAAAGGAACTATTGAGTTACTTTTTAGAATCTAAAATCAAGTTGCTGACCAGAAAAATCAAGCCTTTTCTGTTTGCACCTTGTAGGACTGTCGGAGCTGGCACTGGCCGCAGCAGGGTTTGGGTTGTTAGCCACAAGTGTTGTGGAAGGGTGAGATGAAGCAAGGTGCTTCATCAGGTTGGAGTTGCTGGTCACAGACGTAGATAACTTATTTGCAAATCTTGCAAATCACAGGCACATTTTTGCCTTTAACTTCAGCGAACGTGAAATATTACCTAAACTTCCAACTTTCAAACGCTGTCGAACTCCCCTTCGTCATCCTGTTTCTCTCTTGCTGTTGGTTTACTCTGTCTGTGTGGTGAAAACCAGCCTACCTGATGCCTTCTCAGCCAATCTGTGTCACGTATGCCACTATTTGTCCATGCCCACCTCCTACTTTCTCCTGAAAGAGCTTTAAAAAACACTCACTGCGGGGAGAAAAGCGGATCTCTCCACAGCAGCAGACTCTGCTCTTATTAAACCCCGTTTATTGAGTTGTCTTAACACATCACGTTGCATTGTAAACATCATAATGGCATTACAAAAATGAGAAATGTAATTAGTTAGATTACTCCGTTACCAAAAAGTAACGCAGTTACTAATGCCGTTATTTTGTAACGCCGTGATACCTACAACGCACCATTTCACACTGACAAAAACACTATTGAGTGTGGAAGCTGTTACTGCAGGAAAATGACTTATTTTCAGTATCAGTGTGGTATTGAAAGATAAAGTCAGGGAAGCACACACACTGTCAAATGCTATTTGAAAGAAAACTGTATTTTCTACATAGGCCTGCGGTTGGTTTAGTCTCCCACAACAAAGAGATCAAATCCAGTGGGGTCTGTCCTGTTTGGTCCTTCAGCTACAAAACATATTCATTTGTCACAGAACATCAGTTCATAACCAACTTGGCAACTCATTGAATTGGTAACAGAACAAATTGCAGCAAGATCATTTTCTGTTGCTTATTTGCCTACAAAGAAAAAGCACCCAGTGTTAACTAATTTGATAAAAGTGAGCAATTTCTTTTTAATGAAGCAAACACCTCAGTTTCCCCCATGTACACACACAACACACACCTTTAAATATTTTAAAACAATAACATGAGGCTGTAAACAAGTTGGAATGGTTTTGGTTTAGATTGTCTTGGTCCCTACACTAGGCTCTCAATGTCCGTCTTTAATTACCCATCAGCTTTGTAGAAAAACTAGTCTAACCTCAATGACGCCTTCTATTTGAGTCTGTTTTTGTAGCAATTCAACATTGTATCACTTATATATTTTGTATATATATTTTATATAGTTTTTCATATATACAGGTTTTCCTTTCCTTTCCTGCTCCTTTGTAGCCACAGAAATAACATGCAGAGCTGCACTGTGAGCTTACATGGAGCTCATAAGGCACCTTTAGTGCATAGCTCCAGGCTGTTCTGTTTGGACTCACTTGTGATTAGCTTGGAGTTGCAGCTTGCACTCTGTTCTGTAGCCTTTAATCTTCCCTGTACCACACTTTCTAGCGCTTTGCAGGTCAAGTGCTTTTGAGTCTTTCTCACCCTAGTATTTCTGACACTTGTCTGGAGGTGAGAGGTTCAAATTAGTTGCAGCAAAAACAGTGTTTAGGTTGACTACTTTGATATTTTTCTAAGGCACCAGAGGCAAAACAATAGCTGTTTAGTGTTCGGTTTAGTAAGTGTTTCAGCTTTTACACGGGTGCATAAAAGCCTATAGGTAGACTACTTTAACTCAGTGTTTGCTGTGTTAATTTGCTGCCCTGATAGTTTTAGACACATTCCTTACCTAACACTCCTGATTTTAAAGGTCCTATTTCTTCCTGAGTACATGATCAAGTGTAACATAAGCCTTTTAATGACATTTAATCTAAACCAAGTGTATTGAAGAGGCAGGGGGAACATCTAAAATAGAGCCATGGATCTTGAGAACCAATGTTTTCCTCCAGTACAGTCCAAAATGTAATAGTTACATTTTGGGGATGCAATATTTGAAAGAAATAAGAGAAAATACTGACTTCTTCAACGTAATTAGCTTCTTATTTTGTATTCTTTCATTTTATCTAAATTGGTGGGAAATATTTAAAGCTTGTTTTAAGATGGACTACCAACATTTTTGCCATGTGTCAGTAGAACTTACTGTCCCAAATTCATTATTTGGTGCATTGTATGGTTGTGTAAACACATACCTCACGGTTTAGAAGAAGAATAGAAAAAGTAAGAGCAGAGATGCACAGATTTTAGAGGCAATTTCCACTCACACCTTCCACCTGCTGATACAGATTTTAGCCATTTTTTCCAATTTTTGGATAAACTAAAACTTAACATTCATAAAAACATTTATTGTAAAATAAAACTGTCTGCATCACAGGAAAACAATCAATACAGTAAAAAAGAGGGGCTTCTATAAATAAAACAACTGAAACCAATTACACCTTATGCTGTAGCTAAAGGAGTAACTATCTACTCCTTTACAAGGCAGATTATAAGTCACTAACTTCTTGCTTCCTTTTGGACACAAATTGTAAATGTAATGTGCATCATATCACAATATAATTGGTTTTCTACAAGATCATCTCAAAATATTTGAGAGAAATACGCTCTAAAAGCTCCTAGATTGGTTCGATTGTTAAATCCATGTATTTGTTGTAATTATACAGGAATCTTAAGAACCATTTCTATGATCCTTTATTGCAAGACCAGAGATTCTGCTTCCGCATGTGTGTGAAACAACTTTTATTTTCTTCAGCATTGTTGTGTCCCTGCAGCATTGCACTGTTCAAAATAATAAAACAGAGAAGCTTTGCTGTAATACGTTCAGCTTTTTGTTATTTGCTGACTTCTAACTCCCTGTCATTGCAGCTTGAATAAACAGCCTTAATGCTCCATACAAAGTACAGTTTCTAGAAGCTTCTTCACTCAGTGACAACTTCCAGACCGAATAATGTTGGTGGCAGTGCAACGTGGTAGGGCTCATGTATGGTGGGTTGCTGATCGAAAAACATATTGAATTTTACATTTTTGACAGGCTGATCACAGATCAGAACCAGTGAAGCATACAATTGGACAGTTCCAGTCACCAGATGGTTGTTCTGTACATCTCTGGTTAAATAAAATCATGTGAGGTGACAGACCAGTTAAGAACAGAGAGGTGTAGTTACTCAGAGAGGTGATATATTTTTCTCCCCAGCTTCATTCCTCTTCCTCTATCCTCACTCTGCTGCTGTTTTTTTCCTGCACCCTCTCTTCCATGTCAGCTCATTCTCTCTCTCCTGCTCTCCTCTCCCTTTTCTCTCTGCTCTGTTTTCTCTCCCCATTTGGCCGCTGCTCTGTTTTCAGAGTGAGGTCAGAGTGAGATAGAGCAGGAGGGCCTGTGTCTGTTTCTGTGTTACAGCTAGACACATTCAGATCTTTAATGCTAAGAAATAACCTTTTATGGGTTGGTATGGCAGCATGACTCCTGGTGAGTAGCTGTGGAAATTTCAATGCTCGAATGTTTTTACTGACCTTCTTTCCTTCTCCACTTGCAGTGGAGGACAGGATCACTTACATATTTGCAGCTATAACAAACCTTTTACAAAACATTTTTTGTGGGATTATATTCGCATTCTTCTTTCTTGTTTCTACTATCAGTAATATTTTTTATCGTGGTAATTTACAAGATAATCTGGCTTTTGTTTTGCAATTTATTCTGCAGTGAGGAGGTGGCCCGACATGGCTTCACTGTCATTGTGGACATGCGTGGTTCTAAGTGGGACAGCATCAAACCACTGCTGAAGATCCTGCAGGAATCTTTCCCTTCTTGCATCCACGTTGCTCTTATCATCAAGCCAGACAACTTCTGGCAGAAGCAGAGGACCAACTTTGGCAGCTCTAAGTTTGAATTTGAGGTAAGTGATGCTTTATTATCAACACCAAAAAGCAATCCTTTAACAATAACCATAATGTAGTCCCTAGGTTTTTTGCAAGCTAGTTAATTACCTGTTGTTATTGTCCTTTATGTGTGTATCGATTGTATGATTTTTTTTCATAATTCTTTTTCAGAACATACAAACATAGTTGTAGTTCTCATCAATCACTATTTAGTATTTTTTTGAAAACCAAAAAGTTATTCTTGTCAGTTTGAAAATAATGAGCCTCTCTTTAAAGCCTCTAATTGGACTGCTGCACTGACAGCGGCACTGTTCTGTCCCATGTGACCATGTGTAGCTGGTATTTTTAGTTCTGACCCAGTTACCACAGAACCCTGATAAATGGGACATGCAAAGAATTTCATTGTAACTTTACTTTTATACTTTTGGAGTGGTCCGTTTTTGTGTTTCCTGCAATGTACTGTCAGGAGTAGCCCACGGTCAAACAGGAGGCTGTCGGTTCAATTCTCTCAGACTGACAGCAAAGTTCAGGACTAGAGGGAGATAATCAATATGGACTCAACATGTAATCCTGTTAAGTTTTCACAACTGCTGCTGATTGTTAGTGAAGTGCAAGATGTTTTCTCTGCAAATCCCAGCTGCCCTTTAGTTTATAAGTAGATAAAACCAACTGTAATTAATTGTAGAGACATTTACACTGAGGGAAATTCACTTGTTCCTTGTACATTTTATTAATTCAGAATTTATGAGCACCTCCTTGAAAGGGTTCAAATATCTGCCTTTTTGGTAACAGTATAATTAATGTGAATATTTTCTTAGATATGGCTGTTTACATTCAAAACAAAATACGATATCAGCCCCAGTTCAAAATCTGCCCATTTCTAAGGTGTTTTTGTTATGTCTGCCTTTATCCATTAAATCCAGCACTTTCTGTTTTCACTTCCTGTTAGTTTATATTCCTGGGTTTCAGTTTTATTAATAATAACATAAATATATTTTCTTGTGTTTTTTCACCACACCTATTTAAACAATTCAGATATGAAGCTGCACTTTTTCCTTTGAAATGTTTATTTAATGTTGAGGAGATGTTTTAAAAAGTTAACATGTTAGAACAGAGACAATATCCATTTAAATTCCAGCAAGTTTTTTTTTTTTTATCTCATTTGTTGTTTATTTCCCTTGGTTTATTCTCAGACTCTTTCATTTTCTGTTTTTAATGCCTGTTTTCTTATCTTATTTTATCTGTCCCACATCTGCTAACTTTCCACAGACGGTGATGGTGTCCTTAGAGGGTTTAACCAAGATTGTTGACCCTTCCCAGCTCACAGCTGACTTCGATGGCAGCTTAGAGTACAACCACGATGACTGGATTGAGGTTGCGATGCTTTCCCTTCCTGTTTTATTTCAGTTCTGCGGCAGATGTATCTAATCATCGGTTTAAACTTTTAGAATCAGCTTTTTTAATTTAGGTAAGATCTGCTTTGGTACAATTGAATTTCCAGTTTAGAAACTTTCACTCCAGGTGCGGCTCTCTTTCGAGACCTTTGCCAGTGACGCAGCACGAGCGTTGGTGCGCCTCGAAGAGCTCCAGGAAACCTTGTCCCAGCGCGATCTCCCACGAGACTTGGAGGGGGCCCGGCGGCTTATGGAGGAGCATGCTGCACTGAAGAAAAGGGCCACAAAGGCGTCAATAGAGGAGCTTGATACGCAAGGTCGAAGACTGCTTCAGAGGCTACAGTCACAGACTGCAGGGGTCGGGGGTATAGGTGAAGGAGGTTACAGTAACCGCGGCGTTGGAGCCAGCGGAGACTCTAATGACCACCATCTTGGTCTTCACACGCATGCAGATGCACACAATCTGGTAGCTAAAGTGACGGCTTTGTTGGATAAGCTGCATGGGACACGGCAGAATCTGCAGCAACTGTGGCACATGAGGAAGCTGAAGCTGGACCAGTGTTTCCAGCTGCGGCTGTTTGAGCAGGACGCTGAGAAGGTCAGACCATTCTACTTTAATTTTTCTGTATCTCACACCTGCTGCATGCTGTGCAAAGACAAAAAAAAAAAAAAAAAACTGTTTAGTTAATCCTAATTGATTTTTTGCCTGCTTTACACACATTTTTTCTATGTGGATACAGACAAGCATATTTTGTTTGTACCTTTATAGCTCATTCATTTTTCCTTGATAGTGATTAAATTCATTGTCTACCTGTATGCCTTTAGTATGTCATAAGGTTAACAGCTAAAAGCATAAAATTAAATGATTAGGTTTTTATTTTAAAAGGAGCTAAAATGTTATGGACAAATAATAAAGAGACTATTAGTGATTGCATTATAGTTATGTTTTTAACTAGGTGTTGCAATGGAATTTGTATCAAAGATGCCTTCAAGCTTTTCAGCAGCCATAAAGCCTTCTTAAAGCTAACAAGTGTAGTACTGGGTGCTTTGGTATCATTGTGTGAACCACAGTAGATATGGACCAGACAAAGAAAGGCTGTCTGAGCAAATCAAAAATATTATTGATATTTTTGTTCAAAGTAAAAGCCACAATACCGTCTCAAGCAGTTTTATGGTCTTGTGACCACAGCTGCCGTTATAATTTTAAGGTTTTGTCTATGGTACTGTAAGCGACCTCGCAGTATGTGGAAGAGGAAATGCAACTTAAGGTTGATCAGGTGGTTCATGCAGACAATAAAAAAAGAGGCAACGAAACCATGGAAGGTTTGTCACTATCTGACCACATCACTTTTTCTATTATGAACCACAATGGTTTTCATGGAGCTATACGGCTCCACCAATGACAGAAAAAATACCTTTCTGGTCCCCAGAAATCATCTTGGCAAGCCCCAAAGTTTCTGGGAGGATATATTTTGGACTGACTTGGGCATTTTGGGCTATTACATATTACATAAGCTATCTATTCATAGAATCAAAAATAAATCTTTAAATGAAGAAGAAAATATGCCAAGTGTGAAACAGGGACATTATGGGCTTTGTTTTAGGGCTGATTTGCGGTTTCTGGCTAGGAGAACTATAAACCTCTGTAGGGCATGAAGAACTCTGAAGACTACCAGGTCATCCTAGAGTAAAACATGCTGTCCAGAATCAGAAAGCTCAGTCTCAGTTGCAGGTCATGGGTCTTTCAACAGGTTATTCTCTCAAACATATGAAAGACATTTAAGAATAATTGAGACAAAAAAAACATCCTTCCAGGATCCCGAATCTTAATCCTTTAGAAGATGCATTGCAAGATCTAAAAATTACAAAGTGGAGATGCCTACATAAAAACCAAGAAAGCTTGAGCAGTTTCCTCTGGAATATCTGGATATGAAAAGCAAAGTCTGATTTGTGTTGAATATGAAGAAGAAAAAAATAGGGAACGATATTAAACGTTTGTCAATTTTAAGATATTTCAGATGTAGCTGTTTTTTTTAAAATTGGAAATAGAACTACCACATTTGTCCGCATAATTGTCCGTAAATGACAATTGCATAGCTGCTGAAAGACGGAAGCCATGCAGTGTCTGATGTGCTTTGGCACATTGTTCATTAACCACACATATAAAATACACCTTCACACTTTAATTGTGAAGAACTTGGCAGGAAACAAACACAACTAGTGTTTTTTTGTTTTCTATTAATGTATAACAACCAAGCTTAAAGATGACTTGCCTGTAGAAATTAGTGCTTAGATGACAGATGAAAGGTTTTGAGTAATTACAGACCCCCTGCAGCAGGCTCCTCTTGTTCTTGCTGTTGTTGTTACTCAGCATAAGATGAAAAAGCTTTTTATTTGAAATGGATCTTCTGAAGAACAGTTTTCCTTCTCTCCACGGCTTGCATTTGTAGATGTTCGATTGGATCATGCACAACAAGGGGCTTTTTCTGACCAGCTACACTGAGATTGGAGGGAACCACCAGCATGCTGTGGAGCTGCAGACACAGCACAACCACTTTGCTATGAACTGCATGGTAAGAGTCAGTCTGTTTTTTTTCTGTGCACACATACATGCATGTATTTACAAAGTGGCTCTTAAACGTCTGCTCTTCCCTGTTAAAACGCCAGGTTTATGTGATGTGTTCCTTTCAATACACTTTGCGCATATAATCTAGCATTTATTTTCAATGTTTCTACTGAAAGATAAACAAAACTGTTAAAAAAAATCAGGTTATTTGGTAAAAACAATTGTGAAAAAAAGTGATTTATCACGGTTTCAATTTGTTACGGGCATGTGGAGACTGTAGAGATCCATTGCATATGGTTAAAACTATCCTGATTACTATCAATGGATGACTGGAATAATGGAAAAAAAACCTCTCATCTCTGTGCAACCATCATACAATACTTCATACTTTTTTGCAACAATATTTTTTTTTTCTGTTACTCCTTCTCATAATATTCTTTTTAACAAAGCCCTAACTAGACTTTGCATTGTCATGCCCCATCATGGAGCAGTTCCCAATATTGACCCAGATTATTGCCTCTATGCCGGTCCCACAGTGGAACGCTGCACTCTGTGGCTCAGCTCTACATTCACATCTCTGCCACCTTGGTCTGTAAAGCTGTGCTGACAAGTAATAAATATAGCTGAGGACATATGGATGTGTCATCTGCATTCTTATGGTATCATGTTCTGCCACAAAAAGTACACTGCTCCTTGTCTGTGTTTTGTTATTAGAGTTTTCTTTGTGTCCAGTTACCTTACTTCCATTAACCTTTAACTCAAATTTTTTACTCGACTTTTTTATAAATCAGCAATAAACCAAGTCTGAATCAGGCTCTGGTTTGTTCTAGGAGGAGGTATGACCTCATAATTACCTCTAATTCAAACTGCAGCAACTTTTCCACATTAAATAAAATTATAGTCAGGGGAGAGCCAGAAACACAGCTTAGTGGCCTAAAGTCTCAAGAAACAAACTGCTGTCAGTGACACATGGGGCCCCAGCAACATGGTTAGCCTCCACCCACAGGTAACTCAGGTTAAAATCAACAACTAAACCCTGAAAATAGATAGATGGAAATGCTGTGTTCTTGCACATATTATCACACTATGCCTACATGCACATGCACACAGTCAGGTTAACTCAGAGTGACTATGGCCACCTCCACCCATTCTTTCACAGGAAGCTCTGCTTCCTCTTCCTGTTTCTTGCATGACAGAATGGAAATACACTGTGTCAAACTGTGTTTATGAGTGTTTATGTACCAAGACTACCTTAAGACTGTTATCTTGGGATTTTCAACAATGCGGGGATTTTTGATGAAGAAAAAAGAGCTAAAATATGACACACTGGCAGTTTGTATGGAAATATGGTACATCTGGTATTAAAAAAACTATTTATTAAAGATAAAGATAACAGTGTTAAATCAGTTATTCCTGGTGAGCATTTAACTACCATTTCACCTATACCATATTAGGTATAGGTGAAATGTAGGCTGAATGCTAAGGAGGACTGTGTAATTTTATGTACCTATTGCAATGTCTCCAGCTTTGAGCCATTGATACAGTTATGTTGCTGCTATGCCCCCTATGGGATGTACGTCACTGGTGCAGCTGGTGAATAACATTTCGTACATGGTCAATCACTAGCATTTTACTAATTTAATAGGATAACTTATGCTAACCTGCAACTGATGAACTTGTTGTAGGTGTACGTATTTTCATTTTAAGAGCAGTATAAATGCTGAAGGTTGTTATATTTTTCATGTTTGTACAAAACAGTATACATTTGATGTATGAAATAGGTCAGACAAGAAAAATACCCTTTATTTTACAGAACAACAACAACACTCGACAATGTTTAGATGCATGAGCATACCTTCCAGCTATAGGCATCATGGGCCAGTTACCAGTACCAAAGTGTGCTGAGGTTTTCAATAGTTATGATTTCAAACTGCAATTTTTTCTGTTTCACATTTCATGCTCTTCAATGTCCGACAGAGTGCTCAGGTGACCAGATCTTTCTGCAGCTCTATTAGATATATAGTCACACAGTGCCCTCCCCACCCTATTACTGCGTACTTGCTGTATTAAATTTTTTCCCCTAAGGTGCAGGAAAGACAAATGTTTTAATGCAGCAGTTGGCAAGCTATGATTGGCATTTCTATTAAGACGGCTACTTGTTATACTAGTGTTACTTGTGTTATAAAGATCAGTGTTGCTAAAATGTTTTACATTCAGTCTAATGAGCCCTGAAAAAACAAGTATTTATTCTATATCTTTCTTATATGTCGAGGTTCTAATATCAGTAAGTAAACAGTATTGATTACATTTTTATAATTGTAATATTTCATATGTTATATAATTTTGACAGAAGGATTTCTGTTTGAAATAACAGTAATTACATCATGTCAAGGGATTTCTTTTACTTTTGTGTGTATTTGCATGCTTCCATTTGCCTTTCACATTGCAGCTGGTACACTTACTTTTCCCCACTGTGGGTCAATAAAGAATATTTCTATTCTGTTTTTGTACATTTATGTTTCAGGTTTTTCAGTAAATAGCATATAAATGTGGTATTTTTACTCTAGGTTAATGTATCATGAGAAACTCTCACCAGCCTATGTCTACTTACAGCACATGCATGTAGTTAAACATGTATAAACATACAATACTAAAATATATATTAGAATGCGGCAATTAATAATACACAGTAAATATGTAAGCAAATCATCTGTTGCACTTGTACTACAAAAACTTCAATATAACTTCCAACTTAGAGAAAGTCATGAAATTATTTATTACGTGTCCCGTGTTTTTCT
The DNA here is from genome assembly GCF_021462225.1 of Girardinichthys multiradiatus. Classification (NCBI taxonomy): domain Eukaryota; kingdom Metazoa; phylum Chordata; class Actinopteri; order Cyprinodontiformes; family Goodeidae; genus Girardinichthys; species Girardinichthys multiradiatus. The sequence goes on from NC_061796.1 coordinate 11,526,941, forward strand.
GCTACATTGTGAATACGTTGCTTATACACAGGGGGGTTGAAACCTGGTCACCAATGGCCTTAAATTAACATGTGCAGTGCCATTTGTAGTTGGGCTGGCACGAGCCATTATTCATGCTGGTGTAAAACAGAAAGAATGAACTGTTGCTTATGTGCTCCTGCAAAGAAACAAGAAAAATATGTCATTCAGACTTTACTACTGCATACTAACATTTTCATGTGTGCTCAGGAATCACTTAGAAGCTGGAATCTGAAACACCTCACCTCAAGAATTTCATAATTTAGGACATACAGATTTTTTGCTGAGAGAAAGCCAGAGTCCCCGGTGCTGGAAATGCGGTAGATTGTCTTACACCAACTGTTGTCTTTTTCAGAGAGAGATAATTGAATTAAACTTCATCTTGGAGGAAAAGTGTCTCGTTTTAAATTAGTGTTTCACTGTTGACTTTTATTTTCTTAGATTTTGGTACAAAGGTATTTTGTGTTTAATTGTTTCTTACCATTTCCTTTCTGCAGTTTCTGGTTCTCTTCTTGTAGCATTTGCATTTCTTTAGTCATTTTCAGATGGATCCCTGCTAGTGGGTAATCTTTTGATGAAAGAAATGGCAAGAAAGCATTCTTAATTTCTGACAGAAACACACAGGGGTAAACTTCACATATAATAACTACTTGCAGCAGTGATTACCAACTGTGTCACATTTGTTTTATGATTAAAACAGGCAGGAAAATGACCTTGTAATGAGCCCACCATTGTTTGATAGAATGTCAAATATTTCATCTGCAAATCATTCCAAGTTATGGTCTGGCCATCAGATTTACTAAAATGTCTTTAAGGTTTTACTTGCTCGACTGTTACTTTTCAAAGAAAGTACATTACAATATTTTATCAGTCAAGAAATTTCTTTCTCCTTTGCAATATTTAAAAAGTACTTACAGACAATGCTCAGGCCAACCAGCACTCCAAGTAACAGCATGCACAGCAAGACCAGCCCCACCGTGATTTTCCTGAAGAGCGCTAATTATCAGAGAATATGTTACAACACTTCTGCTTCGTTTTTACCTTGGAGTATCTTCTTAAACTGTACACTATTTAAGGTCAAAGCGCAGTACCTAATTGGTCTTTTTTCCCAGGTCCTCTGTTTCCATTCAGTGGAGGCCATCTAATAGTCATGTACCTGTGAGGCAGAGGGAGTCTGGGGGGCTTTAGATTGTTTGCGGTTTGATTCGTTTGCAGGACGGCCCTGTTAGCTGGAACGGGGACTTCTCCCGGCACTGGCAAACCCTCTCTTCGTCCTATATCAACACCAAACGTGTCTCCATTTTCATAAATGTCATCTTGCTCTTCCCACTGGTCAGGATCCATTGCCATGTATTCATTGCCAGGACTCTCTGCTGGATTGGGGCCCGCCATTGTTGAACTGTGTTGCTGTCTGTGAGTCAGTTTATCTTCTGTATGCCTAAAATACCTCAAAGGTAGCTGTGGATGCAAATGACCTGGAGGCGGGAAAGATTTTAATCGGCCTCCACTGAAGAATCAAAGAGATCCTACCTGCCACTAAGATGAACCCCTTAGTCCTTGGCACTTATTTATTTTATAGTCAAAGAAAGAAGATTTTTGATCAATGTATAGTGCTGCAGTTTCTGCTAAAAAGCGGTAACAAGTTAGAAAATCAAAAAAATGAAAAATATATCCTAAATCTAGGTAATACATGCTTCAAAACTGTAATTTTTTCTGCCTGGATATGTTTATATGAAGGAAAATAGGAAACAATAGAACATCCCTGAAGTATGGTGATTTGCCTGTAGTTTGTATACAAGCAGATGTGTGGTAGAGATTAGTAGCATTTCCAGTAAAGAACTTTGGGACATGGATTTGCATGAAAACATGTTAAACAGTGTACTTTCTCATATACAAAGCTTTGACTTACATTGTTTTGGTGGATTGTCTTTTTTTCAACACAAAAACAAGAACGAAGACCTTGCTTGTCATGTAATGTAAATGTTGAAAGCAAAATTGTGTTTCGGTTCTTTATTAATAAGTTTTATTTACACCATAGAATTGCCGTTTTAAGAAGGTATTATCTTCTTGTAGTACTTCCCTGTAATCATCACTGGTTTGTATGAGTTTTCTTTTGCCCACAGTTTGTTCTGAGCTCAATTTAGAAATCCTGACTCCAGCTTTTTTTGCTTTTGTGTTACATTTGAGCAATTTTGGCACCCTCCCCTATTATTACACCACCACTCATTCCATCTTTGTTTGCCTCATTTTGGTTTCAACCAAAGCACTTTCTTTTCTGTTTCTGTAAAACCCATTCCCACTCTCTCCCTTAACATACATCCGTTTTGGATAAAGGCTTTAATGCCCCGTATGTTTGAGTAGCCCCCTCCTTCAGTTTTTACCCCTTCTGCCCCTTCCCAGTATGTAAGTGCTTGTGAATCAGTATGTGTCCTTCGGGTATTACATCTTTTTTTCTTTTTTTAAGAGCTTCTGAACCTTGTTGTACAAAACTGCATAATACATATTTTAGCTGTGAAACTTCCAATTATCCTCACAAATGTTCTTTTAGTTTTTAACTCTGTATTTTAACAAAATAAGCAAGTTAAAGATATTACAAAAATATATTGAACCCCTATTTTAAATAATGCAAAAAGGTATTTTATCCTGTCAGATTTTCCGTGACAATTACGCATCACAATCTGCAGTATTCTACTATAGTTTTCGTTTTTTAGATTGGGCTCCTTTTTGGGTTGTAACTGTTGTTTTTCACTCGTTGTGATTAAAACAAGCGACCTGAGAGGATTAATGGGCTCCAGGAGCAGTAATTGAGTAGAATTATAACAGGCCTTTAACACAGTTGTTAATTAGCGTGTGCTGATCCATGCCTATCTTCATAAAACAGCTTGAAGGCAGTGCATTAGAAAAAGCCTAAAAGATTAAAGGGTAAATGGCCTTTTTATTAATCACACGAGGGTGCGCCTTCCAAGTGAATGACTTTTTAATGTTCCCAAAGGTGTTTGTAGGATTTACGTGTATTTTGTTTAAGTTACCTTCTCTGCACACACACTTGCGGCCCCAGCATTTTACGAGCACATTTAAGTTGCTTTGTAGAAATGCAATCAGCCTTAATTATCGGAAAACCCAGTTGTTGCTTCATGCATCAGAGTGCTCAAATTGTGACAGCAGTGCAGGCAGGGCTTTAACTGAAACCCTGAATCATATGGACAAAATGCTTAAACAATGACATGCTTGGCATGTTATTATTATTTTTTTCTTTTTGAATTTATGCTACATTTCCTCTTTGCCCCCTTTTTCAAACACAGAACGTGTATGTGAACATCAATCGGATCATGTCAGTTGGAAATCGGCTCCTGGAGTCGGGCCACTATGCCTCCCAACAGATCCAGCAGATCTCAGGCCAGTTGGAGCAGGAGTGGAAAGCGTTTGCGGCAGCGCTGGATGAACGCAGCACTCTGCTGGAGATGTCTGCCAGCTTCCACCAGAAAGCCGATCAGGTACAGACGCACCAGTCAAATACACATACGGTGATATCAGCAGATAAAACCCTGCAAACATTGCCATTGTTGGCATAATACTTTAATGTTCTCGTGTCAATGTAGGTCAAAAGCAAATCTTTGCATTAACAGAGACATTTCATCATTCACTCACTCAGGGATACATTAAACTAAACATGCTTATGTGTTTTTGGTTCATCCTTTTATTCATCCTTTGTTCTTTAGATAAAACTAAAAATATTCTAAAGGCCTTTTTTTTCATACAACTTAAACTTTTTCACATTTCACAAGATTACAACAACAAACGTGAGGGTATTTTACAGGGATTTTATGTAGTCGACCAAGACAAAGTAGTGCAAGATTGCAAAGTTTTGCAAATGTTTTTACTAGTAAAAATGTGACGAATGTGTCATCCATTCATATTCAGACCCCTTGATTCAATACTTTCTAGAACCGATCAAAGCCGCACGTTTTTAGGGTACTTCGCTACCAACGTTGCCTTTCTAGAAAGTGAAGCTCTGGCTCGTTCATCTCTTAATAACTCCAGCTTAGCTGGATTGGGTGAAGAACATCTGGTAACAGTAGTGTCAGGTTTTGGTGCAGATTCTCAAATTGATTTAGATTTGGACTTTAACTGGGACATTCTGAAAATGCTGATTGATAAACCCGACAGCACAGATGGTTTGTGCAGATGGACACTTCAAGAATTGTTTGGGGGCCAGCTATTCATTGACAATTAGAAATCTTCTTATAATGAAAAATGTAACACAAAGTAAATGTTTTGATTCTTTAATTTTTGAATAAGTTGGACAACAAATATCCAGCAATATTATTACTCTTAATAAACAAAATAAATAAATAAAACAAAAAATAGCCCACTAGTACCTTCAACTAGACTATTTTGGTAATTGCAGACAACATTTTTGGCTTACATTTTAATTTTATTGGATTTAAACAGGGTACAGCAAAATGTATTATTATTATTTATTTATTATTTATTTTAGTTATTTTATTTTAAGGTTCCGGTGTTGATCTAAAAAACTGTTTACACATGACTTGATTTGGCTATACATAGGTAGTGATTATGAGTCAGTTATTATATTGTTCTCAAAAATTCTCCAAATCATTTTATTTTTGATTGTTTTTATGAATATCTTCTTTATTTTAAAACTGCTTATGGACTTTGTTTTGCAATCATAAGATGTAGCAGTGTCCTCAGCACATATTTTGGTAGTGGTCCATGTTATGATATGTTTTTGCTGTTTATTTTCTACCAGTACATGAGCAAGGTGGACCCTTGGTGTAAAGCTTGTGGTGAAGGAGAGCTGCCCTCTGAACTCCAGGATCTAGAAGATACGATCCATCATCACCAGGGGCTGTATGAACACATCACCACTGCATACTCAGAGGTCAGTGCGCAGACACAAGCGTGCACACACACACACACACACACATACACTCTTGTTTTGCTATATGTAGTGAGGACCATGTGTTGACTCCCATTGACTTCCATTGATTTTCAGTCATTTTCAACCCTTTCTATGCCCTAACCCTGACAATAACCCTAAACCTAACCATTACCAGTGCATGCCTAACCTTAACCTTAACCTAACGTCAATTCATATCTTTGTCCTAAACCTAACCGTTAGCAAAATAGGTCGTGAGGACCAGCAAAATGTCCTCACTTTGGTACAAACGGTCCTCAATTAGATGGTGAAATCGGGAAAATGGTTCTCACTGTGATGCCAAGACAGGAACACACACACACACACACACACACACACATGCTCAAACAAAGTATGCAAAACACTGAGGTTTAGATAAAGATAACCCATGAATGCAAAGTTCTAAGGAAATTCTTGAAATGCTCTCACATGTACACACGTCATGTAAACGTTTTCAACTAATCCATCATTTATGTTTGGGTTAGTTAGTTTGGGCTGGGAGACGTTTGACGTTCTAAACATGGTCGTATGATGTTTACAATGTATCTGTCTTCAACAGCAGGAGTGAAACACGCAAAACTAAATTTTAAAATGTTTTTGTTCAAAATTTGAAACCTGCAAATGTTTTCCAGCATGAGAAACCAAACCTCAATTTTTCCAGGTGAGCCAAGACGGCAAGGCTTTACTGGACAAGCTGCAGCGACCTTTGAATCCAGGAAGTGCCGATTCACTGATGGCGTCAGCAAACTACTCGAAGGCTGTGCACCACGTCCTCGACATTATCCACGAGGTGCTGCACCACCAGAGGCAGCTAGAAAACATCTGGCAGCATCGCAAAGTCCGCCTGCACCAGCGCCTGCAGCTGTGTGTCTTTCAGCAGGATGTGCAGCAAGTAAGTAATGAATGCAAACGTGGAGAGAGAAAAAGTTATTTGCTGAGATGTGCGACTTTGTTTTTTTGTCATTTACACACACACACCACAGACACACACACACTCTGCAAAAATGAGGCCGCAAGAAGTGCTGTCCAGTGTTGCCCCTTTGTTTTCTGCAGCTAAAAGCACACATTTGTTTTGCCTCTTTCCTTCTTAGAAAATAGAAATTGAGCAGATTTTCTGCGCAATATTGCAAAGGTTGCAATATTAACACTGTTATATCAGCTTATTTAAGTCTCTTTTTATACTCCTCCTGGCTTCTGTTTGGTTGTCTGTCTGGATATCCTGAGTCCTCCATCAGAACTCATAATTTGGTCTGTTGTGTTGTTTCTCTGTCTCCACCCTGTAGGCATCTGCTCTTCTCTGCCTGTTTTTTCTTTCCACTTGGTTTTCTCAATCTTCCTCTCTTTATTGTCTGTTTTTCTGCCTTTCCTCGCTTCTATCCACTCTTTCATCACCATTTTCTCTTGATAGTGGTTTCCATGGTGATGCAATTTACTGTCACATAAAGTGTCGAGAGCATTTGGTTTGTCCCTTGAAAACATTCTCTCAGAGACCTTGAAAATCCCTTTCATTACACCAGATAGAAGCAAACGGAGTGTGTCCATCTGTTTGATAACAAGATTTGTAGCTTATTACACTCACAATAGAAATGTTTACACTTTGCACTGAGTTGCATTTGCTGCTAACTGTTCTTAGTTATTAAAACATTAAAACAGAAAGAAATCAGAAGAGAAGTGGGATGAGTTGAATAGGAGATTTTGCAAGATGGGAGTTATTAAATCTATAAATTGTTCTGACTTACTTGATCTATATACAGTCATTCAATTTATCTGCACCCTCTGCTGACTAAAATGGTGTACTGCATCTTCAGAAAAAGCTGTGGGCATATTTTCAGTTGCTGGGATATTTTGTATTTATCTGTTTCAAGGTGTTGGACTGGATAGAAAACCATGGTGAGGCGTTCCTCAGTAAACATACCGGTGTTGGAAAGTCTTTGCACAGAGCCAGGGCACTACAAAAGAGACATGAAGACTTTGAAGAGGTTGCACAAGTGAGTGTTTGCAGCTATTGTTTTCTACTGGTTCAAAAGCAAGACAACACCTCATTTTTATGTTGGTAATGTTTTCTTTCCCCCAGGACACTTTCTACATTTACAAATACATGAAAGTGTAATAGGTGAAAACATAACATATGAGATGTACATTCAAATTAGGTTAAAAATACATTAAAATGAATTCAGCTTGTTGCAGTGACATAATTTTAGACTGAAAAATGTACTTTTAGTTTGAGTACATTTATTCAGGGGGAAGAAATCACATGTTGACATAAAATATTTTTAACAAAATCACACTTTACGCTATTATCGATACCCCTGGTGTTAAACGTAGTCTAACCCCCACAGCATTTCTGTGGGATTTAGATCAATGGGTTGAGATGGCCATTAAAGAAGGCGAAAGTTGTCATTTCTGCGTTGATTTGACCCAACGCTTTAGACCCGATTTTAACCTACGTATTTTTAGTTTGCTAGTATAGGCCACAAGATTCTTTATTGAAATCTGGTATTTTAATTAATTGATGATGCCATGTGCTCTCACAATGTTCCTATGGCTTTTGGGATAGAAACAGGCCCATAGCTTAACAGATCCTCCACTGTACGACACAGTGGGCATGACGTGTTTTTCCTATCTGACCAAATAACACAATTCCAGGCAAGGTTCCTAAAGTTTCTAGAAAATTATAGTTTGAAAAAAGGCTACAGTTACTTATATTTTTAAATGACAGGGATGATTTTGTTAGAAAGCTATGATTTCTTAACGTGGATGTTTTTCATTCTCCCCACTGAATTTATGTGCTAAAATTAATGGTTGGATTATTCCCACATTTTTAGCAGAATTTCTTATAATTTTTACACACATCTTTCCAGGAGTGCAGATAAACGTGTCCATGTTCACATGTGCTTGACTTTAGACTAAAAGTGATCTAGCTGTCAGAATGTAATACAGATGTTTCATATTTTAACTACAGAACACCTACACCAATGCTGACAAGCTGCTGGAGGCAGCAGAGCAGCTGGCCCAGACTGGAGAGTGTGACCCAGAGGAAATTTACCAGGCTGCCCACCAGCTAGAAGATCGAATCCAGGACTTTGTACGACGCGTGGAGCAGCGTAAAGTGCTGCTGGACATGTCTGTTGCCTTTCATACACACGTCAAAGAGGTATGTCTTCCCCTGCCTCTTGGTTCGCCTGAAACTTGATTAGGCCAATGTACTACTTTCATTTTTCAATGTAAGTAGAAAACACAAATATCTCAGGCCAGAGACACTTTATTTTCTAGCTGAAATCCAAAAATATATAATGATACTAGCTAATTAAAGGTATCAGAATAGGACTCTAGCCTATAATAAAAATATTTAGTGGCAGTCTAGCGTGCATTTGTTGCTCAGTGAAACCTGCATTCTACTGAAGCTTGGTCATAACTGGGTGATGCAGATATTTTGTAAGAGAAGCAGGAATTAGTAAATTTTTTGTGCCAATAATGCGTCAGGCCAAAAATATCATAGCACCAGGATGGTCTGCAGGGTAAATCTCCCATTGCTGTAACCGCAAATGTCACTATTTAATTAAAAATAGTCTTAAATTAAATTGAATAACCTGCACACCTATCTATAGTGTAGGTGGGTAATGTATGGCATATTGCTTACAGTGAAAACAATACGAGCAAAATATTTCTGGTTTATGTGAACAACCTGAGCATTATTTAAGCTGCTCTTAGCGGGTTCTGCATCGCCGTGTTGTGGCAATAATAACGACCGTCTGCAGCAACAGGTGAGGGAGGGGAAGGCTGCGTTAATTAATGCTCCATACGGCAGCAGAAACCTCTGGGAACTTTCTCTGGCACTTGCTCTCGGTGGAAGACACACGCGTTTTCTCTCCCTCCCTCCCTGCTGATCCCTGCTTCTGCTTTTTGTCTGTATTTTTCTCAGAGCCTTGCTTTGCATATCATCAAAACTTTTAAATTATGGATTTGGTCAGCTGGACTCTCAATGTAATTGATCAAATTTGTTTCAATGGGAAGACAGGGTAAAGGAGACCCTCTTGTCCAGACGGGACATTCTTCTCTGGATACACATTGGATTCTTGGCAGCAGTGGAAGATTGTGTGCCTGACCACGATGTCGGTCGAGGACGTAGAAAATGTGTACATATTTGGACTTTTGGTGGTTACCTGGCTTATCGAGTGATTCGCAAAACGTGGACGGCTGTTCAAAGCGTTCCAAAGCTGCCTGCGATGTTAGATGGAGTCTGTAGCGCGATCAACACTCAGACTGAAATGTTAAGAGAGCAGAATCGCAAGCTGGACACGATTCTTGAACAGAATTGCAGCCTGGCAGCGGTTGGACTCAGAGGTTAATGGATATAATCTTGGAGAAGTTGTACGCTCGAGATATGTGGAAAGTTACAGAAATGTGGCTATTTGGATTCGCAATTGAGACATACCAGTAAATCTCTTAAGGTAGTTGAAAATTCACAACTGCCTGAACCACAACATTTATTGTTTTTCTAAATCTGGCTCCCCAATCTGGCCTTGGCAACTTCTGCTAACTGGTTATCGACAAAATATCTCCTGGATGTAATATAAACACGATCCTCTTCCCCAGCACTCCACTACCAGCTGTGTGCTGATAGGACTATGCGGTAGATTGATAAAACTTCCACCTCTCTTCTCAAGGACAATGGCGCTTCTATCAGTGTTGACAGTCTAATTCTTGCAAACACACTCTTAGGACTTATATATATTCACACCCTCAAGATTCCACCGTACCCTTGCTGAATCTTTACTTATGTGTGTGTTGCTTACCCCTGCTGAGGTTTTTTGTACTACTTCAGACTGTATTCTGCCCAGAATAGACTCTGGAATATGATTTCTTTTCCTCCTATCTTACTTTACCTAAATGTGTGATTTCATTACTTTTTATAGATTTTCAGATTTCTCAGAAGGATTACCAGCAAAAGCCAAATATTATTAGTATTTGAAAATTTTACTACAGCTGTTTTTACACCAATGACCAGAGATTTTTAGATTTCTTAGAAGGATTGTATTACAACTATTTCATACCAGTGAAAGCCAAACATTATTAGTATTTCAAAAGTTTGGACCTACCAGTGACCCAGCTTCTCTACTTAGACTTCAGTGAGTGCCCATGAATGTTATTATTTGAATGATGGGACCACAGCTGCCTCATACCAGCAACCAAAATGATTAATATTATCATTTTTCTTCTAGCACAGGATGAATTTCTTACCACTGAGGACTTAATGAGCTAATTACCTCTATTAGAAAGATTGGATTAGAACCAACTCTTACCAGTAAACCCCAAGGATTATTAATGTCATTTGTTTTGTTTTTCTGTGTTTGATTTTTGTATCATTGTAATGTTTTTCCTCGTGAACAGCGCTTTGAGTGCCTTGCTGCTGAAAAGCACTTTATAAATAAACTTGACTTGACTTAAAGCAACTTTAAACCTTAGAAACAATGTAACACATAAACGTTTAAAACCTTTACATTTTACAACCATGTTGCAACATTTTATGAATCTGCTCATTGTCACCTACATGTCTGTTGATGAAGAACTGTTTACTTTTAGCTGTGGACATGGTTGGAGGAGCTTCAGAAAGAGCTGCTGGATGACGTTTATGCTGAGTCAGTGGAAGCAGTGCAGGACCTGATCAAGCGATTTGGCCAGCAGCAGCAGACCACCCTGCAGGCGACAGTCAATGTTATCAAGGAGGGAGAGGACCTTATACAGCAGCTCAGGTGAGTAATGTTGCTGAGCTTAACTGGGGAATGCAAACCGTAGTGATTCTCACTCAGTGGGACAAGCGGAGTTTATGCACGTCCCCCGGATAACAAAATTCACACACAATTAATATGATATGGCGTGAGTATTCCTGCTACATAGAGTGATTAAATGGATATGCAGACAGTCTTTCAGGCAAGTGTTTTTTAATTGTATTCCATATTAATTGTATTCAACCGGTGTTTACAGAGACTCAGCTATCTCAAGCAACAAGACCCCTCATAACAGCTCCATGGCCCACATCGAGAGTGTCCTGCAGCAGCTGGACGAGGCTCAGGGTCAGATGGAGGAGCTGTTCCAGGAAAGGAAGATCAAACTGGAACTCTTCCTGCAGCTCCGCATCTTCGAGAGGGATGCAATTGATGTGAGTAGTTAGAAAATTAAAGGTTTGTGTTTTCTGAATTATCTGTGCTTTAAATATTTATGAAACAACACAGAGCAAACATACATTTGTAGCATCTGATGGGAAAGATCATTTATATGTGTTAAGGTGCATAACAGCAAATCAAAGTGATTTTGAGCTTGTAGGCCATTTCAGAATCAGAATCAGAATCAGAATCAGAAAAGCTTTATTGCCAAGTACGTTTTTGGACATACAAGGAATTTGTTTTGGCGTAGTCGGTGCAATACAATACAAATTAAACAGTATAAACATATCTACAATATAATATAAATATATGTGCACAGTTTTAAGTGAGTGAGAGTAAGTATAGAGCAGTATAAGATGCAAGAGCAATACAACAGTGCAGGTGATCATTGTGCAAGTAAAGCAGGAGTCCATGCTGAACGTTAATGTAACGCATAGAGTTACAGGTTACAGGTGTCCTGTCAGCAAAAAATGGGGGGTGTGGGGTAAAGGGAGAGTGTCAGGGTGGTTTCCGGGCTTTGTTAACCAGGCTGGTGGCAGATGGGAAAAAACTGTTCTTGTGGCGTGAGGTTTTGGTCCGGATGGACCGCAGCCTCCTGCCAGAGGGGAGAGTCTCAAAGAGTCTGTGACCGGGGTGGGAGGGATCAGCCAGAATCTTCCCTGCCCGCTTCAGGGTCCTGGAGGTGTACAGTTCCTGGAGCGACAGTAGACTGCAGCCAATCACCTTCTCAGCAGACCGAATGACACGCTGCAGCCTGCCCTTATCCTTGGCTGTAGCAGCGACGTACCAGATGGTGATGGAGGAGGTGAGGATGGACTCAATGATGGCTGTGTAGAAGTGCACCATCATAGTCTTTGGCAGGTTGAATTTCTTCAGCTGCGGCAGGAAGAACATCCTCTGCTGGGCTTTCTTGATAAGGGAGCTGATGTTTGGCTCCCACTTGAGATCCTGGGAGATGATGGTTCCCAGGAAGCGGAAAGATTCCACAGTGTCAATTGTGGAGTCACAGAGGGTGATGGGGGCAGGTGGGGCTGGGTTCTGCCTGAAGTCCACAACCACCTCTACTGTCTTTAGAGCGTTGAGCTCAAGGTTGTTCTGGCTGCACCAGTCCAACAGATGGTCCACCTCCCATCTGTACGCGGACTCGTCACCATCAGAGATGAGTCCGATCAGGGTGGTGTCGTCCGCAAACTTCAGAAGCTTGACAGACTGCTGACTGGAGGTGCAGCTGTTGGTGTACAGGGAGAAGAGCAGAGGAGAGAGAACACAGCCTTGGGGGGAACCGGTGCTGATGGTCAGGGAGTCAGAGACGTGCTTCCCCAGCCTCACGCGCTGCTTCCTGTCAGACAGGAAGTCAGTGATCCACCTGCAGGTGGAGTCGGGCACACTCAGCTGGGAGAGCTTCTCCTGTAGCAGAACTGGGACGATGGTGTTGAAGGCAGAGCTGAAATCCACAAACAGGATCCTGGCATAGGTTCCTGTGGAGTCCAGGTGCCGGAGGATGAAGTGAAGGGCTAGGTTGACTGCATCATCTACAGACCTGTTGGCTCTGTAGGCAAACTGCAGGGGGTCCAGGAGGGGGTCGGTGATTTCCCTTTCATAATGAAAGGGAAATTTAGTCCTGTAGGGAGGCCCCCTGCTGGTTTAAAGCTCAGCTGAAACCAAAGCAATGCTCTCACATTTGCTACTTTTGAAAAGCGCTTAGTTCCACTTGATGCATCATATCCACTTATTCATTCTTTTTTCTAGTTAAACGGCAGTCTGCTATGTTGTATCCGCTTATTGCTGAGTGTCCCACTGTGACACCAAATGCTGGAGCTAAGAGATGATGAAGATGTCATGTTTACCGTCAAATTCGACTTTTTAAGCCACTCCAAGCGCTTAAAGCAAGAATATAGGTTTAAGGTGGTCTGGGTTATACACTTTTACACTGTATTACTTGTGAAAGTGTAAAAGATGTAGAGTAGTAAAATTGTCTAATTTTATCCCCATAACTTACAGTACCCTTAAAATTATTCATATTATGTATTTCATTGTTTTTTTTATGTTAATTGTTTTCATTATTATAATTATTATACATTATATTCAAGAGTCCTATGGTAGCTCTGGAATAGCTGCAGAGATTTGCAGCTCGGGTGGGAGGATCTGTTCAAATTACGCCTATTAGTTATGAATGAGTGTCAACAAGGTTCCATTGTTGAAAGAAAGCCAAAAAGGTCAATTTGCAGTTTATCACAAGCACAGTAGGGGAGACAGTAGACATGTAAAAGAAGGTGCACCAAACCTTGTTGGTCACAAAGAGCTATTTGTGGCTGAAAACCAAAAACTACCGAACATTTCCTGGAACACAGCAACTGCTGAGTGAAACAGCAGTATTATGGTATGGAGATGTTTTCCATTTTCAGGGACAGAGAAGTTGCTCATTGATAGGAAAATGAATGGAGGTGAATTCAGGGCAATCCAGCAAGAAAACTACTTGCCAAAGACAAGGGATGGTATATGGGGGTTTCACGTTCCAGCAGGCAACTACTCTCAAAATACTTCCGGAGCAAATCAAAGCATGTTAGAATGGCTTACAGGCCTGAATTCAATTAAGAATCTGTGACAAAATAGTTTTGCTGAGCTTATTTAGCAAAGAAGTACAGCTGTAATTGCAGTCTCAGGAGGGCTGAAAACACACTTTCGCCATACTTTCCAGATTATAAAAAGCAAGTTTTGGAACCCTTGTATAATTCTCCTGTCATTATACAATAATATACTGCATCACATAAAAATCCAAGAAAATACATTCATGTTTGTGTTTATAATATGACGAAATATGACAACGTTTATTGGGTATGAGTAGTTCTGAAAGGCATTAAAACATTCTGCGCTTTGTTGGGTCTGTGTTGTCCAAAAAAAACAAATTAGCTCTGCATGTCAGGTCAGGTAAAGGTGGTGAACCTGATAATCACACAAAGCTGAAGTACGCCCACAAATACACACACAGACCCAGAATTAATATGACACAGAGCTTGAGCATGAAGATGGGTGGAGGACGGATTTATTCTCCTCCATTCCCTGCTCCCACACACACTTGTATAAATTTGCAATATACCTCCTCCCCACGTGACTGGAGGTGTGAGTCTGCATGTACGGTAAGAACAATCCGTGCGTCAGACGTCTATTAGAACTTTCCTTGTTGAGGATACGCTCTGACTGTTACGCACAACCAATAAAAAAAATAGACAACACGAACACTAACAGTATCTCCTCAACTGGTTAGTTGTCTCAGTCCAGATAGATGAAGGAAATGGTCTTTTTGTACTCAGAAGGCATTTTACTCAACTGCAAGAGGAGAGGAAAGCAAAGTAGAAATGAATGCCTGGTAAGTTGTGTAAATATTTCTGCTCAACATTGAAATATTGTCTCATTGTTTGTAAAGGAGTGGTTTGTATTATTGACTATGACATGGATTGTTGATATTATCCTGTGTGCCCACCCAAAAACGAAAAACCTTCATACAGAGAAGACTTTCAAAAATCCACTGTCTTGTAGTCTTTGTAGTACAACAACCAGACTTTATTATGTGGAAAAATAATGTATACAATTTTGTTGATATAATAATATTAAATGTCATCTTTTTCTAAACATGTTGATAGCTATGCTAAGGACCATAATTTCATATAATATCTTCTGGCTTTAAGTATTTCTGTTTTTGCTCTTGTGCCTTAAATATCTTCACGGGAGGAGGTCTTCCCAAACATATGATGACGGCAACCGCAAAAGCTCGAATAAAAGCACCATGTGATCATGAGACCACAAGATCACTCATAAAAAACGTTTTCATGATTTATACAGTTACATAGTGTTTTTCATGTCACTCAACGATATCTTTAAAGAGAGTTATTATGAGTTTATAAGGCTCCGCAACAGCTGAATAAAGCACAACTTTGGGTCATACCCTACTTTTGCTCTCGTCACTTAAAAACTCTTAATGAATCATTTTTTAGCTAATTGGTTGTCATTTAGAAAAACAAAAACTGACAAGAAAACACTGCCTTATCATTATGCCAAGTTCCAATTATGTGTTTCAGAAGAATTCTGACAAAAACATCTAAGCAATTGTCCATCAGACTCCCTTGTTTTTAAAAAGCACTATGACAGACAGAGCTAAACAGCAACCAGGATAAAGGTTCCCCCAGTATCATGATTCAGTCAGCGTGGGCAGTCAGTGACAAACACTGACATCCCAGTACATCTGCTCTGTCAGCCGTGCAATGCCATGTTAATATGTTGTTGCTGTTTATTACTATAAGAGTAAGCAAAAGTGTTTATGTTGTTTAAACTGAGTTTCAACAATGTAAATTTAGACATTTTCAACAAGTGACCTTAATGTGTTAACATATCTGCAGAATATGGCTTTTGTCCAGATTCTTCAGCTTATAATGTTTAGAGAAGTGAAGGAAAGAATCCATTTGTGTACTTACTGAACACCTATTTAAACTGATGAATTCACCTCTGCCTCACCCCTTTTTCTTCCTCTCAGATCATCTCAGACCTGGAGTCATGGAATGAGGAACTGTCCAAGCAGATGAATGACTTTGACACAGAGGATCTGACCCTGGCTGAGCAGAGGCTTCAGCACCATGCAGATAAAGCACTTACCATGAACAACCTCACCTTTGACGTCATCCACCAGGGGCAAGAGTTGCTGCAGTATGTCACAGAGGTCCAAGCATCTGGTGAGAGAAAAGAATAAAATAAACAAAAGAAAGAATATACCCTGGCTGGAACATAGAGGCACTTTGTGGCACAGCCTAGAAAAGGTTAAATGTTTACACTTATGTTGCACATACTAATATGAACATTTACCTGCTGTGGGTTCGTCACATGCCCCATATGGTCAGGTGAATCTGATGAAACTACTGTGGTTTATGTTTAAGAGCCATCTCTGTACATTTCCACAGGACTGCTGTTAAGAAAATATGACTAAAGTTAATATTCCAAGTTAGTGCAAAGAATACTTCTTTAATTCCTTAAATTGATGTGGATGTAGCTTGTAGAAACCTTTTGTAGGATTTTACTTTATTACTCTTTATTTGTGGCCTGGAACTTAAATACTGCTCGATTAATTGTATGCTTCAGGTTGCTGTCTTGTTCAAGCAACCCTTTCAAGGAGATGACCTCTTCAAATTTTTGATATATATTCAAACTGATCCTTGGCCCATATATAGGCCTATTTAGCCCATATATGGACCATAGTATGTGAAACCTCTCCATAGCATGATGCTTGAGCCATCAGGGTTCACAGTGTAATTTGGATGGGACTATGTAATAAACTGTGGAGACCCAGAAAGAACAATCTTGCTTTCATCAATCCACAAATTGTTCCACCATTTCTCTGTAGGTGACACAATGTATTTGATATTTAGCACACCTTGTTTTTTCCAATAATAGGACTTTTTGGGGGCTTCTTTTTGATAGCTTGGCTTCATCTAAGTGTATTTTAATTGTTGTTGTACTCACAGATAAATGTAGACCTACTTTGACTGAAACAACCCATGTTACCTTTGCTGTCTTCATCCCTAAAACAGGGCCACATGTTGGACATCTGTTTCTTTGTCGAATGAGTGACCTCACTGACTGAACTTCACACTACTATAATGTTGAACATGCCCTTTTTCAGTTAACGGAAGAAATCCGTTACAATTGGCAGCATTAATGTTGTGACTGTTGGTTTTCTAATAATCTGCTAAAACTACTAGTAAATTATTTGACATGTAGAAAGAGAAATTCTATCAGTCTGAATACCACTGCACATTTTCAAAGAATGTTTCATTCTATTATACAGAATGAGAAGAAACAATAATCAAAATGCTCTGTACATATCAATTTAATAAAGTGTTTTCTTCTTCCAGGTGTGGAGCTACTATGTGACAGAGACGTGGACATGGCAACACGGGTTCAGGACCTATTAGAGTTTCTTCATGAGAAGCAGCAGGAGCTGGACCTGGCTGCAGAGCAGCACAGGAGACACTTGGAGCAGTGCGTCCAGTTAAGACATCTGCAAGCTGAAGTCAAACAGGTACTCACTTCATAAAGGGAAAAAGACTACGTTGTTAAGTAAAAGACAATAATAAAGCACGGAAACGGGCAAGTACAGGCCACAGGAATGGACAAAAAGTTTAGGCTTTTTACATTAGGACATGACTTGTCACTGTTGTTTGATAGAAAAAAAACACAGCACATGTTATGTTCCCAGACTGAGGTGAGGCTAATTATTGGAAAGTCTTTCTAACAATTTACTGTTACAACATGTCACAATTACAACATAATGTGTTGGTATGTGTTAAAAGGCCACAGCATGTTTTGCCTGAACAAGACTGCCAGTATATGACTCGATCCTTGTCAACAATCTCTATACCTTTCTTTCTTTCTTTCTTTCTTTCTTTCTTTCTTTCTTTCTTTCTTTCTTTCTTTCTTTCTTCTTTCTTTCTTTCTGTCTGTCTGTCTGTCTGTCTGTCTGTCTGTCTGTCTGTCTGTCTGTCTGTCTGTCTGTCTGTCTGTCTGTCTGTCTGTCTTTCTTTCTTTCAATTTGACATCATCTTCACATAAAGTACTTTGGGAAGAACTCTGTTTTTGGTAATGACAACTTGCATATGTCTCTTGTATGGAGCTACTAGTCACATGCATTGCTCATGTGTGATTCTGACCTATTCGTTGATACAGACTATCTAGAGATCTTGAAGCTTCTATGGCTTCTTTCCATGTACTCTGATCTTCAGTTCATTCCATTAATGTTTAATTAATCACAGGTCAGGTGACTGACTTGGCTATTTCAGCAGTTTTACTCTCTTTCTCTGAAAGCAATGAAGAGTTTACTCTACTTTGTCGCTGGGACTATTGTCTTACTTGTTAATGCTCAATCGGAAATTTCTCCATTTATCTTTCCTTCAGATATGAAGAAAAACTGTACCTGGAATTTCCAAGTCTTTCTAAAGCTCTGTCTTTGAGTACTGTGTGGCTCTTAAACAACACGTTAGATGATCCTTTTGACTAATCTGTGAGGATTAGTCAAACGAAATCTTATGAGGGGCACCTGATTGGTTTATGGTGAAATAATGTTTTTTCCCCAGCCAGCTTATGGCTCCAGTGGCACTCACTGGACCTTTCAACTTTAGAAATGCTGCTTCTACTATTGCTATTAGTATATTATGCAACCATAAGATTGTGTTTGTGAACGTGTGTTTGGTTTTAACAATTCTATGACTTTGTGCAACACAAGGGTAAGGAGAAGCCTTAAAATAGGCTATTAGTTAATATTTAAGATGCTAATAATCATTTTCACATACCAACAGGAATTCTTTCTAAATACTGACAGATTTCAGTCGGTTTCTAGGATTTCTACCCGTGTTCGTCGATTTACTTGTGTGTGTGGATTACTAGGGTTATTACTGCCAAATGGTCTGAATGCCAAGCCAGTTGAAATGCAATAGCTCAGACAAATGTTGACGTGTTTAATACTCACCCACTGTAAATAAGATTTTAGGAACTGGTGAAGTCTTTAACAATTTTTTATAGATTCATAAAACAAAATTTTATGTCTGTAAAAATTTGGACATACATGGGAAAAGTAATAATAACTCATCAGCCATGGTATAAAACCTTATCTGACAAATACAGATAACTTGTAAGGCTATGGTATAAAAATCAATATCGAGTGATTGCAACACCAATTTGTGTACTTCATGCTGTCAGGATTTTAGATGTGCATACAAGAATTCATTTCAGAGAATCTGCAGGAATATTCCTAATATCTTCTGAAATGTTAGAATTTTGTTTTCAAGTTTCTATATATTTGTCCAATTACCTAAAACCCCAATCCTTTGTCCCTGTGTATTAAAAGGTGTGTTTTCCAAACTTTTACCTCCATTTTGATCTAAGCTGATCCAAATGTAAATCTGAATTGCTTCAACTGCAAAATTGCCTTATTGCCTGTTCCTTTATATTGCCTAAAGCAAAAGAAAAATGTGCCAGTACTCATTCCTGTTATAATGTCATAGAACAGAAAATCTGGACACACACATACACACTCACAGACACACACCCATACACACGCACTCACAGACACACAAAACTAATTTAGCTGAAAACAAATCAGGCATCACAGAGAGAAAAAGAGGGATTGTTGTTTCTGTGAAGCGCAGCAATTCTCTGCTTGTTTTCATTCAGTACTCTTCACAATTACAGCACGACACTCATTTGGAGCAATTTTGGCCGCTGATATTTCAAAGCAAAACAAATGATTATACAAAACATTTTTTTTCAATGCAAGCTCTTATCATACTGATGCAGGAAAGTAGCAGCATAGTTCATGTGTTTACGCAAAAAAAAATGGATAAAAGCAGCACCAGAATCGATGATGAAGCAACGGAAAAAAGAAAAGAAGAATACTTTACCAAAAATGATTCGAGGCACATTGTAGCAATTGGAGCGATCTGTCAGAATGATGATTGTATGATACAAGTCTTATACTAACACTGAAAGGCAAGTCATGGGAAGGGGATTATACATGCATCAGTATGCATAAGACTATATACTCTAGATACTAGCATGTATGTTTTGCTGCAGATCTATTTATAGATTGTGTAGGTTTTAAGTCATGGACTGAGATTATCCTTTAGTGATACACCAATCATAATTTTGTGGCTGATTTCCAAGCTCTGACATGTTGATTTGGAAAAATTCCATGTCCTCCTTAAGAACAATAATAGGCAGCAATTAAGGCATTTTTTCTAGCTCTCTTGCTGTGAGTGGTCATTAATCATTTATATTAGGAGCAGAGGCAGTGACACGTTTCATGCGTAAGAAAGAAGTCGCTGTTAAATACTGTTTTACTAATATTCTGAAAGACAAAAAGACGACTGGGTTCACTTTTTAAACTGACTTTAGTATCTTATATTCGTGGTTAGAACAGCTAGCATTTTCAAAACCTCAGGGTTATATAGGTATTCCCAAGAGAATCTATATACTTATCTTAACTCTGAGATTCTACAAGCCAGCAAACATTTCCAAGTCCAGCATATTTGGTAACATCCAGATGTTAAAAGTTCAAAAGGATAATACAGAACAACTTTACTGTACCATATTCAGCCTTCTTGTTATCTACTGAAGGTTTTACTCTTGCAATTTCTCTGTGCATCTCTAATTATTACCTCACATTTTATATACTTTTAGTGTTTGTGTTTTGCGGTTCTAGTTCCAGAGGTGTTACGGCTGCTGTCTGTGTGTAATTAAAATAGGTGTGTATTAAATAAATGGAAACTAAAGCTGGATCAGAGATTAATAGAGGTGAGTGCATCAGACTTGCATAAGATGGGAAGGAAAAGATTGGAGTGGTATGACCCTATGACGGGAAAAATACATTTAATGCATTTCATGCTACCTCAGGACATTGCAGGCTTAATGGAAACATTTTCCCAGGAGTCTAAAACAGGAGTCAGTGTTACATCATCACTTTTATAGCTGAGCGTCAGCTACAGTTCTGGCTGACCCACACAGCAAGTGTGCCTGCTGATTCAGAAAGGGAGGGAAATGTCTTTGTGAGTCTGCCGTACGGCTAGAAGTAGGTCACCATAACTATGAGCGAAAACTTTTCTTTCGACTGCTGGCTTCATGTGTGTGAGATGGGGGTGCTGTGGTATAGTTGGTTACAAGATTACTGGGGTGGGGGGGAGTTTGAAAGTCAAGAATAAAGCAGAAAGGTCTGGAAGTTTGCGCTCAGAGATTTGAACATAGATAAGGGGCCAAAGTGAAAACAGCGAAGATGCAAAGACGAGATGATAGTTTGAACCTACATAGCAACAAAAAGAAAAAAAAAATGAAACATTCATAAAGCAGTGGTAAAAAGAAAAAAACACAATCACATCAAATAATGAAACTATGGACTAAAAATGAATAATAATTGCTTTCTGTGTGGTCTCCAGGTTTTAGGTTGGATCCGTAATGGGGAGTCGATGCTCAACGCTGGTCTCATCACAGCCAGTTCATTACAAGAAGCTGAGCAGCTGCAGAAGGAACATGAACAGTTCCAACATGCAATTGAGGTAAAATTAAATAGAAAATTATTGTTTCTATAGTAAGAAGAAAACGAGACATGTCTTCAATTTTCAGTTTTTTCAGCCCTTTTACTGGGTTTTTGATTATATGTCTTTTAACCATTTCTTTATTCTATGACTCCACTGCCTTTTGACTTTTATCCTTCAACTTTTTATTTGAGACATACCCTAGGTTATTATCAATCTACACCTCCTCTTCTTATTAAAGTCACACATGAAATAGAATAATAAATAGCTCAGTAATGGGCATCTCTCCCTCTTTCGTCTTTAATTTCTCATCGTCTTTGCCATTGATAATGCTGATTGCATTCCTTTGAACTCAGTCAAGGTTGGCTCATTGTACTGAATGTCTATCCCTGAGCTACTTCTTCACAGATCACAAATACATAAAGATGGACATTCAGAACTAACCATTGTTTATAATATTTGCAAAAGTGTGTGTCTAGAATTTTTAACCAAAATGTTTAAAATGTAACAGGTAACCCAATGGGTCCTAAAGGTAAATAAACATGAATTATTGTCTATAAGCTCCATCATGCACATGCTACAGACATAAAACAAATATACTACGATATTGGTACTTTATTTTACCTTACTATAATGGTAAGTCATGTGTTGCCCTGGCTTTTCACCTAACATGTGTGCCTATTGTAATGTATGGTTTTTGTATTATTAGCCCTAACTGTTGCTTGTTCAGATGCACCTATCAGCTTTGAGGATGATCTTTGTTCTCTGGTTTTGTAAAGCTTGGACCTGCTAATATCGATTTTGTCTGATATCAGTTCCACATGAAGAACGAGAAATAGTGTCCTAGATGCTTAGGTAGAAGGCAACTGAGCTTTACTCAAGTTTTTTTCAAGACATTTCTCCTCATTCAAAAGGCTTCTTCAGTTCTGAACATGGTTGGAAGTAACAGGATTATAAATTGAAATCAGAACAAACACAGGGCCATTGAAGTCACTAATGGGACAAATAGGACACTTGATTCACTAGCCCTACCCTATCTAATCTGAGGCCAGGATTTCATCTTCCTAACACCTACTCTGCAGCCCTGGTACACCAAACAGTGTATTTACTGATTCGAAAAAGATTTGATTTTCAAGTTTCTATATTGATGAAAATCGGCTTTTTCCATTTTTCCGATTTCACAGTTGGTCTTTACTTGCTACCATGAGAACAGCATAACACTATGATGAATTTCTAAAACAATCACTGTGACGGATCTGTTTTTTATATGCCATTAACTAGGCCTGAAACAGTTAATCGTATTAATCGTGATTTATCAATTATTTAAATAATTCTGTAAAAATCTCCTATTAGGTATCTTTTGCTATCCGATTAATAAATCACTAAAACCAGCCGCCACAGAGACAGTTTCTTCCCCCAGGCTGTTTCTCTGTTGAACATTCAATAGAGTACAAAACAACAGCATACAGATGTTGCAAATGCACCTTTTTATTATATATGTGTATATTGTACATTGTAAATATGTATATTCTGTAATACAAAAACAAAACCAAAGAGCAAAGTGTACCAGAGTCAAATTCCTTGTTTGTATGTACGAACTTGGCAATAAAGCTGATTCTGATTCTGATTCTGATAATCAATTAATCAAAAAAATAATCAACAGATTAATTGATTGGCACAATAATTGTTAGTTGCGATATACAATTAATATTTCTTATATTTATCTTTTTGTTCATGCAGAAAACCCATCAGAGTGCGCTGCAGGTGCAGCAGAAGGCCGAGGCACTTCTTCAGGCAAACCACTATGACATGGATATGATCAGAGACTGTGCAGAAAAGGTGCGGCTTGTTTTTATGCATTTCTATGGAAAAAAAAATGAAATTAGTGTAGGCGGTACATTGTGGGTTTTAACATTTCTTTGGAAATCTGATGAGTTGTGTTGACTTAAAGGTGGCGGACCACTGGCAGCAGCTGATGCTGAAGATGGAGGACAGACTGAAACTGGTTAATGCATCTGTGGCCTTCTACAAAACGTCTGAACAGGTATTTTGTCTGAGAAGACAGGAAAGTGCATCTTATATGATGCTACTTGGATAACATTAGTCCAATGCTAATTATCATCTATAGTAGAGGGATTGTGCACAAGGTAAACCTGATTTTGTACAATGATGAAAAAATGACACGTTTGTTATTTTATTCAAAGATTTGTGAACACATGACAAAACAACAGTGGTCAGTTCAGGATTTTGCAAGCAAGTCATTATGAACTCATAGGGAAAAGGCAGAATATTATTTGTACAAGCTACATCATGTTTGTGTGCATCAGGTGTGCAGCGTTTTGGAAAGCCTTGAGCAGGAGTACAAGCGTGAAGAGGACTGGTGTGGTGGTGCTGATAAACTGGGGCCAAACAGTGAGACTGATCACGTCACACCTATGATCAGCAAACATCTGGAGCAGAAAGAGGCATTTCTCAAAGTGAGAACAAAAATTGAATGCCTAATAAATGAATTTGTGTCATTTCTGAGCTGGTTTTCAAAGATGAGCTGATGAGTGATGACTTCCTCCTCTCTGCTTGTTTACAGGCCTGTACGTTGGCCAGACGTAATGCTGATGTGTTCTTGAAGTATCTGCACAGAAACAGTGTCAACATGCCCGGCATGTTGTCCCATGTCAAGGCTCCAGAGACTCAGGTCAAAAGTATGTAAACAACACTTAGTGTCATCATTTCTGTTTCTTGTGATTTAAATACGTTTCAGATATTTCTCTAACAGTTTTCTTTTCTGTAAAACCCGAACTAAAACCTTTAGTTTGCAAGCTTACTGTAATTCTGTAGAATTAACCAAAATGTTTTGTTGTTTCATCAGATATCCTGAATGAGTTGCTGCAGAGAGAGAACAGAGTTCTCCACTTCTGGACCATGAGGAAGAGGAGGCTGGACCAGTGTCAACAATACGTAGTGTTTGAAAGAAGTGCCAAACAGGTGTGTGCTTGTGGATGCGTGTCTGTAAGTTGTGGTTTAAAGCTGGAATTAATTCAATATGACCACAACACTTGTAAAATGAAAAAAATCACTCAGTCCAGTTTTTATCACAGATATGCACTACTTTCTGTTGGTCTGTTGCATACAATCACCACATGATGCATTGAGGTTTTAGGTTGAAACATGAAAATAATGAGTTGAAAAAGTTCAAGAGATAGGAATAGTTTTGCAAGGCATTGTAGCTCCTGCAGTGTGCACCACATTGTCCTGTAGCTCTGTAATACTATACACCTGGCTCCCTCTTGTGGTGTTTAGACAACACATTCTTGAGCTTAATTTCTTGGCCTGTAAGAATGAAATGACATCACACTTGTTTTCTGGAACATGGCTATTCTAAGACTTTCCAGGTTTTATCCCCAGGGTCTGAATGCTTTTTGGTCTCACAGTTTAAATGGACTAGTTCTGCCATTGCAGGCCAGGGCGGTATCACCTCCAGGGCCTGGTATTAAAGTACACAGGCAGTGAAAGAAGACTCTAAGTAGGGCATTCTAAAAGAAAAAAAAAAATGAAAAATGTAAACGAGCATAAAAAAATTCAAATAATTAGTATCATCCTATGGAACACCTGCATATTTAAAAATATAGCCGAAAGTATTGTTACCATGTGGATTAACAGTGTTCATAATCTTAACATTTTATCCAAAATGTCCATGAATGTAATTGTAAATTCTTAAAAATGATAGTAACTCTATTAAATAAAGTTTAATAGACTTAAGAGTGGCAAATATAGTAACCTTTTTAGTTTCAATACATTTTACAGTTTATTTTTAATATATTTCTAAAAGTTTCAAGTTTGTTAGATTGCATGGTGTCTTTGGATTTGAATGCTTATTAATAACGGACATGTAGACTATCTGAAATCACTGTATTGTCTCCGCCCTCACTCATGATTGGTCGTTTCGCCAGGCCCTGGAGTGGATCCATGACACCGGGGAGTTCTACCTGTCCACACACACGTCTACTGGATCGAGCATTCACCACACACAGGAGCTGCTGAAGGAGCACGAAGACTTCCAGATCACAGCAAAGGTATGTGCACATCTATGTGTACTGGTTGTCGGTAAAGGAAGGCAAAGGTTGTGGGAACATGTTTTTGTTTGTGTGATTCTCCCTGTTTTTACCTGATTAATGTGTTGTGTTCACTCAGTCCTGAGCTCTGCTGTGAGGCCCATTTCCAGGGCACTTTATTGTCCCCTTTGCTGGATCATTGTTATTGTGTTTCAGAGAACAAGCTATTGTGTCCACCAAGCAACACATGGTTCCAAACTCTTACTTCCACTCATCTACCTTTTCTCTGTGGGCATTACCTCTCTCTCCTCCCTCTCTGCCGCCTCCCTGAATGTCCCTCTATTGACAGCAAACCAAAGAGCGGGTGAAACTGTTGATCCAGCTGGCAGATGGGTTTTGTGACAAGGGCCACGCCCATGCCCTGGAAATAAAGAAATGGGTGTCCTCCGTGGACAAGCGCTACAGGGACTTCTCTCTCCGCATGGACAAATATCGAACCAGCCTGGAAACGGCGCTTGGCATCTCCTCCGATTCAAACAAGGCTGTAAGTGATTTTTTGAGTACTTGTCCCTTTTATGTTAGATGCATATATTAATGCTATGTACTCACAACATAGAGAAACTGGCAAAGAGATCATTTTTAAACCCGCAGCATTTAAAAAAAAAAAAAGAAGATCAAGACTGCTTTATAGAATCTAACTTAAAAAAAAAAAAATCAGGATTTAAGCTTTAAAGATTTTTTTACCATCTAGCCCCTCTGCTGCATTTTATTTTATTGCTTGCAGAAACCACATGGTTCAATCTTATCGTCTGTTGCTGCATGTTCCTGTTCAAACTTTGTTTAATGAACATCTGCCAACAGAAGGCAAACACAACACAGTGCTGAACAACCCATCTAGCTGTTATGTGCCACATAATACCCACAATCTGCTGTGTGTTCAGAGCAAAGAGCTGCAACTAGACATCATCCCAGCCACTGCTCCGGGGTTAGAGGTCAAGTTGAGGGACGCTGCCCATGAACTCAATGAAGAAAAGAGGAAATCAGCACGAAGAAAAGAGTAAGGATTAAAAATCTGTTTTTGGTCACCTGGTTCTTAATGTTATAGTTTCCACAAAAAAAAATGAGCATTGAATTCCAACTTTTCTTTTTTAATTGGGATCATGCTTGTTGCACATGTTCGTGATATCCAGTTCCTTAAAACAAGTAATATTTTAAACAACCTCCAAGAAAAAAAGGCAAGCACAAAGCATCCAAGAGCGCTGCCTAAACTTGTTGAAAGATGATTATGTCACTTTTGGGAAACTGGCTTTTACATAATGCTTAACAAAATGGCCCCCCAAAAACATCATGACTGGAAAAAATCCTGAACAGAGCAATGCAGTGCAGCAACATAAAATCAACCAATACTGCATTTGAAATTGTAAAACAAAACACTTGTAGACATGACGGAAAAGTATAGAGAAGAAATGATTGTGTTATATGTTTATATTGTCATCAACGTTCATTGATTCAACACAGAAGAATAACATACTTGTTTTGCAATTTAAAGCTGGTAATTGATCTCCAAAATATTAAAGCCAATAATCATAAAGTCACCATCAAATAGTGTTTGCTTGTTTTGCGAATATATGATACGCAAAACATGCTGCATTTATCTATATAAGAGATACTTGCAGTTGTACAGGCCAAATTCTTGGCAAACTAAAACTGACTTATATTGTTTTTGCTTTATTTCAATGAATATTTCCCTTCGTTTGTTTATTTTGTTTTACTTGCAGTCAGCTAGAAACAGGTTTTAATGTATATTCCAACTTTACTACCTTATTGTGTTCTTTTCTGTTCTCCAGATTTATTATGGCTGAGCTGATTCAAACAGAGAAAGCATACGTGAGAGACCTACGTGAATGTATGGATGTGAGTATTGCATTAGATGCTTATGTAGTATCTCTAACTTCTTAATGGTTGTAATTGTCTTAACTAGTCACGCTTAAATTTTATATGTGTTCATTGCTACAGCAAGATGCATCGTTATCTAATAGACAACTTTTAAATGTTTGTGTTTGTATAGACTTACCTGTGGGAAATGACCAGTGGTGTGGAGGAGATTCCTCCAGGTATTGTCAACAAGGAACACATCATCTTTGGGAACATGCAGGACCTCTACGAGTTTCATCACAAGTCAGTTGAGCAACAATGTGTGACAATGTGTCTAATATAGTCTCAGAAATATAATTTGTATTTTAGGTGGGCTGATATTTTGTATAGATTTATAATCTATACTATATATAAATCCGTTCCTCTCCAAACAGCATCTTCTTGAAGGAGCTGGAGAAGTATGAGCAGCTTCCAGAGGATGTTGGTCATTGTTTTGTGACCTGGGTAAGAGAAAACATGTTTGTTGTTTTTATTTCTATTAGTTGTGATTATACTTTTATACAGTTTCAACTCTGTCACAGTATTCTTCAGAATTGTCACTTTTTCTGTAAATTCACGGCCATATAAGCAAATATTTCTCAGGATTACGGCGTTGAAAAAATGCTGAGAATATCTTGATTGATTGATTCCTTTAATTGGGAAAAACTGAAAAGATGCTAAATTACAGAACATTTGAGGGATAAATTCCTGTTGCTGGTGTTTAACAATAAAATGTTGTCTTGTGTTTAACACATTAATGTAATCTCTTCGACTCAGGCTGATAAATTCCAGATGTATGTGAACTACTGTAAGAACAAACCCGACTCCACTCAGCTCATACTGGAACATGCTGGACCCTACTTTGATGTAAGGAAAGTTTTAAAATATCACAGAAATTCTGACTTCTGACACTTCCCTTTTTTTGCTTCATACCATTAAATAAATATATTAATTAGCTCAAGACATGTTACTCTCCCTATTGTGATTCACAGGAAATTCAACAAAGACATCGTCTTGCCAACTCCATTTCTTCTTACCTCATCAAGCCTGTCCAGCGAATCACAAAATACCAGTTACTTCTAAAGGTAGAGCAGGCTTCAAAGACATTATCATTCATGTGCAAGTTTTTATTTTTGGTAATTGAAAAGATAGACCTGGCATAAAGCAGAGAAAACATTCACTATTAATGTTTATATGCATGTGCTTCCTGAAGGAGTTGCTGACATGCTGTGAGGAGGGGAAAGGTGAGATAAAGGACGGTCTTGAAGTGATGCTCAGTGTTCCAAAGAAAGCCAATGATGCCATGCACCTCTCCATGCTGGAAGGTGTGTAAAATCAGACATCAGACATGCAATACATTGATGTTTTTTCATTTAAAAAAAACAAATTTCCATTCTGGTATGTTGTAATCGGTGATTAAACTGCCTGGAATCAGTTTTTTTAACCTGTTATCTATGTCACCTACTTTTAGCTGTTAGTACCTCTTAACCTCTGTCCCATTTTTTCATGTTATATCCTCTGTGTTTGCTGTGTCCCCTACATGGTTTATGGCTATCTTTCGAGTGCATTTATATTAGTTGTCCAGTGAACAGATTGTCCCACCCGAGATGTGGATCTCTGGAGCTCCTCAGGAATTACCATCAGTCTTTGGCTTCTTTTCTGATTGGCTATATCTTTTCCAGTTTGCAGTCAATTGAACTTTATATAACGATTTTCAAGCTCATGGCAACCCAAAGTTCAATACAGAGACATACAGAGAAAGCACATAGAAGTTAAAAACTAACACAGAAGAATTTCAGTAGCCCAAAATTAAAAGCTTTAAAAATGTCAATAAATGCATTTTTAAAATTAAGTGAATTATAGGCTAGATTAAAAAAAGGGAGTTTTAAGATCAGTCTTTATAACATTGCAGTGACAGATTCTTGCATCCAAATTAGGAGCCGGATCCATGTGGTCTATCACATAAAATCCCAATAAAAAACCACGAGGTTTGTGGATGTCATGTGACACATTGTGAAAAACGTATCATTTGCTTGATCAGTTCCTCTTGTGATTTCTCAGGGTTCGATGGGAACATCGACACCCAGGGTGAGCTGATACTCCAGGAGTCCTTCCAGGTGTGGGATCCCAAGACTCTCATCCGGAAAGGCCGTGACAGACATCTATTTCTCTTTGAGATGTCCCTGGTCTTCAGCAAGGAAGTTAAAGACTCAAACGGTCGCAGTAAATACCTCTACAAGAGCAAGCTTTTTGTAAGAAGATCCCTAAATTGCCAGAACAAATCTTTAGGACATGTGCTGGGTAGGTGCTTGCTGTAGTTCTCTTGTTGCAAATTGTATAATTGCTGTTGTGCTTTTTCTTTGTACAGACATCAGAGCTTGGAGTGACAGAACATGTGGAGGGGGATCCTTGTAAGTTCGCCTTGTGGCTGGGAAGGACACCGACCTCAGACAACAAGATTGTTCTCAAGGTATTAATGAGCAATGTTCTGTGAATTTCTTCTTAAAACACTCAAAGTAGGAAGTGGGGTCCAAAAACATTGTATTGAAAGTTAGACAACTGCAGCTTTATTCTTTACTGCATGACTGTAGTGTTCATTTAAGGAGGTAAGGCTAAATCCCATTTCACCCCATTTTTGTTAAAATTTTCACTATGTCCTGACAGTATAATATTAGACAGCCATAGTCAATGTAAAGCATATCGTTGATGTTTCGTCCCTACTGGTCAATGTGCCATAGCTGTTTATCTGCCCTACTTACTAGCCTGCTGCGGGTGAGGAGCTGTGGAGGTAGGGCTGCAATACAGCAGAGAGTAAGGGGGGGCTGTAAGGTTTGCTTATTCAAATTTTCAGGCTAAGTCCACTGGTACCTCAGAACTCCCTCCTGCAGCTTTAACGAGCATTAAAAGGATATAACGATCATAATTGTGAGGAAATGTCACTTAAAGATACCTATGCTTCCTCTCACTATACTATTTCAAATTGGAAACCTTTATCGTAGCTATGGCCTTCTGGCAAATAAAGCACATTGGTATTGTGTGGGTTGTGGGGAAAATGAATTTGAATTGTTCTGTCTATTTGATTGTGAATTGTCGATTTTTACAGTCCACTTTTTCCTTTAACAGTGAATTTGGAATGTGTTTTCTTCCTGTTGAGGTTTCTACGGCTTCTAAGTATTAATTTGCAAAACGCTTCGAAAGTGAAAACATGCCGCAGCAGTGATTACTGAGTGACACTGTGACAGGCTCAGCTTGTGGTTGGCATGGAGATGACTGTCCACGCTGTTCCTTTACATAGCTGACATTCCAGCATCTGGTGGTCTTCGTGTTGTTGTGGAAACACAGACCATGCAATACCATGCCGCCACAGAATGGAAACATACTGAGGCGGCATAAAAAAAAAAAAAAATCACCGCCGGCTGGATGCAGACCACCAGCCGCCTGTTGAGGGCCACTGTACTGTACCTTCAAAGTGCTTTTTGTCCACTTCATTCACTTAAGTTCGGGACTGGTTGTGGTGTGGGCTTCTACATCCTGCTATTTATTCACTTAAACAATTAATCACAGACATTTGCATAGAGGATTGTGTGTCATAATTCAAACTCATCAGCAGCTAATAGCTCTCATCCAGTGAGTCAGAAGCAATGTTTTCTGCAGATACATGAATGTTACTGAGAGTTTTCTAAACTTGATTGTGGCTAGTAGCATGTATATGTGAAACTCACATAAATTCTAGGGTGTATCATGCAAGAAAACAACCATAAAGGGCTAAAGCATTAAGAATCGTGTCTTAGGTGAGGACGACTGAACCAGCTTCACTGATTTAAACTGCATCTTATATATTGCAGCACTGCAGCAACCATGGTAGCTGGTTGCTACGGTGCAAATAGAAAAAGAGTCAAAGCTGTTGTGATTATAAAAATGTTAAATGTTCCTATTTTGTCAATGGTCCTTTTTTGAGAGTTTATTGATCATGGTATAGTGTCTCAAAAAAAGGTTACACAGATCAAACCTTTTTGTGGGATTAAACAGAGCCATAATTGTTGCAACTAACGTCATTCTGTGAACTCTACACACAATGCCAGGAGTCACCACGCCGTTCATTTACACTCCGTGAAAAAAATACCTGCTTTCCCTCCTCCTTTGAGGAAAAATCTGATGTTCTGAGTCTTTCTGTATTATAAAGGGAGCAGAAAAGACTGAAGCGCTCTCAAGAGTTTTTTATATGTCTGAACCACTCATGTGCTTTACCGCAGGCATCAAGTATAGAGAACAAGCAGGACTGGATCAAGCACATCAGGGAAGTCATCCAGGAGCGAACAGTCCTCCTGCGTGGAGCTCTGAAGGAGCCTATTCACATCCCTAAAGCCACTACTGCTAAGCATAAAGGCAGACGGTAAGCAAAGACGGTACTGACAGAGGCTTGAAAGAAATGCAATCACAGATACGTAGCAGTTAGTTATATAGTCATGACTACTAAACACAACAATTAATTGCACATACACAAAATATAAAACATAAGTAAAAGGTGCACTTCAAAAGTACTATTTTACACATTCGGTCAAGCCCCAGTCACATCTTCAGTTTGTAGGATGTTATGTGATAAACCAAAACAATTGTTTTCAAACTTTATTTTATTATTCTTTAGACACAAGGTGATAGAAAATATGTAATGTTTTTATCTTCCTAAAGGGATGGAGAGGATCTGGACAGCCAGGGAGATGCCAGCAGCCAACCGGATACCATCTCTATCGCCTCCCGGACATCCCAGAACACACTGGACAGTGACAAGGTTGGACCTCGCACACACACATTATTCTTCTGCTTAATATCTACTGGGCAGTACCTGAATTGGACATTATGCAGACCGTTATCTACCTATATCACAAAGCACACTGTTGTTTGTGTATGACAATAAGTAGCTGTTCTGTGATTGGTCAGGATCAATGCCGTCGCCCTTGTCTGCCAGAAACTAACTGCCTGGATGCAGACAACTGGCCTGAAATCACTTCCTGTGAAAGTGTTTGATTGTGTTGAGTGGAAGAAACAGTCCATCTGACGGAGCTCTAAAACTGTGTGTGTGTGTGTGTGTGTGTGTGTGTGTGTGTGTGTGTGTGTGTGTGTGTGTGTGTGTGTGATAGAGAGAGAAAATCCTAGCTTTGTGGGAACAGAAACGATCAGCTTTCGTTATATGTGGCAATCACACCACAGAAGGCGTATCCTCCTACGTTCAGTATGATCAGTTGTAAAGCTAACACCCAGCACCATCGGATAAAAAAAAATCTTCCACTGCCTTACTGTTATTTATTAATTATAAACCTGAGCAGTGGATCAGGTCATTATTTTCACACTTGACTTGGATTTAACCTAGATCAGCCCTCACCGGCTTGCCCTGCAATCAGGAAAATAAGAAAATTATAATGTTTAGTTTCACAGCTTAACTGTTAGAGTTGCGCTAATCTCAGCTCTGCAGCTGCTTTACGTAACATAGGACTGTTTTAGATGTGAGCCTTAGCGGGTCTGTTTCTGCTTGTGCATCTGGCTACTTGAGTCAAAACCATCAAAGAAGCCAATTAATTAAGACTTGTCCATTCAGTTTGACGCATGCTCACATGCATAAAGATCCAAAACACAGAGGAACACGTGCACATTTGAATGTGCATCTCATTCCCACTTTTTGAATGCATCTCTATGTCCCTCTCTTTCTGCGGGGACTCACATGAGACATTTCATTCAGGAGGCTGTGACAGTGGTGTGTTTGTGTAGCTTTGGGGGAGTGTGTGCGCTCCTGTTCCGGTGTGTTTCTGTTGAAGTGACTGACTTGTGTGTCAGCAGCTTCAGCCTCCTACTCTCTCTTCACAGAGGATGCTCGTCTTCTTGCCAGAGTGGAGAGCACAGCATTATCTTGTCACATTTATCGATCATTCGATTATTCGATCCAAAATTTGGGCTTTTTTTTTTTTATCCTCTACTTTTCTGGAGCCTGATTTTGTTTGGATGACATGGGGCCTTAGCCAGGTCAATTTTTGGAAGCAGTTAGAAGAAGGATGGATTAAATTATTCAGCTGCAGAGAGATCTACATGAGGAGATCATTTAAGCACCAGTTGTCTGAAAGTAAGGACCTCCATGGAGAGCTTGTGGACAATTTTTCAGTTTGATTTGCAAGAATGTAAAATAAATTTAACAAAGCTACTAAACCACAATTTTAGAAAATGATTTTAACTATACCCTGGAAAACAGCTCCATATCAATTGGTCATCCTCTAAGTTTGATTTAGGAACAGTTTAGGGATATCCGCTGAAAACCAGACTGCTCTCCAGACGTTTGTTTTTGCTATTCTGACCGTCTTTCGCGATGAGGGAGTGGAAGACAATTGACAAACTTGAAGAGAAGATCTCAAATCCTGTTTCTCAGCTCCTCAGTTCTCTGGCTCTGCCACACTATCAAAGGGTACGTTGCAAATACTGACCTTTTCCCTGATGGATGTAATAGTTTATGTTTTACAGTGATGTAACAATGGAGCTCTTGACCAACTATAGTGTGTGTGTGTATATATATATATATATATATATAGAGATTCCCGACCTGGGGTCTTTCTGCATGGAGTTTGCATGTTCTCCCCGTGCATGCGTGGGTTCTCACCGGGTACTCCGGCTTCCTCCCACAGTGCAAAGACATGCCTGTTAGGTTAATTGGTAACTCTAAATTGCCCTTAGGTGTATGAATGAGTGTGTGCATGGTTGTTTGTGTGTTGCCCTGCGATGGACTGGCGATCTGTCCAGGGTGTACCCTGCCTCTTACCCATAGACTGCTGTAGATAGGCACCAGCTTCCCCGTGACCCACTATGGAATAAGTAGAAAATGACTGACTGACTATATATATATATATATATATATATATATGCACTTGTTTTTAGCTTATGAGGTGTATGGTTATACTTATTTTCCTAACATCATTAGCTAAAATACCATTAACATGTAATAATGCATTAAATATGTTCACCATACATATTCACAATTTTTTTGTTAGCTCTGGAAAACTGTAAAGAATATATGAACTGACTGATTTGAATAAAATCATAACCTTCAAATTTGATAACCTGCAGCAACTATCACACCATTATTGCTACAATTGTTATTATAGATTTATGTTTGAACAACAGCTAAATTTCCATTGCCTGTCCTGTCATGTTCAAAACATAAAAAAGCAGCAAACAGCCTAATTGTTAGTCAGATCTTATGATAGCATTTTCTTTTTTTTTTAAAGTTTATTTATATAGCGCTTTTCAGCAACGAGACACTCAAAGCGCTGTACATACAATTACAATACAATCACAAAGCAAATAAACACAGATACAGACACAGAAAAGCAAATCAAATGATAAAATCAAACAACAGAGATAATTACAAAAAGTAAAATAAAACAAAGAGAATAGAATAATGGATAAGAAAATGAAAGGAAAATTGGACTGAAAACGCAACTAATCATGCCTAAATGGCACAGTCAAAGGCCACTCTAAACAAATAAGTATTTAATCTTGATTTAAAGCAACTTAGGGTTTCGGCGCTTTTACAGTTTTCTAGGAGTTTATTCCAAATTAGTGGAGCATAAGAACTAAAAGCTGCTTGTCCATGTTTGGTTCTGGTTTTGGGTACGCAGAGTAGATTTGAGCCAGAAGACCTGAGAGGTCTGGGTGGTTGATACACTGACAACAAGTCTGTAATGTATTTCGGTGCTAAGCCATTCAATGATTTATAGACTAACAGAAGTATTTTAAAGTCTATTCTCTGAGCTACAGGGAGCCAGTGTAGGGACTTTAGAACCGGGGTGATGTGCTCCACTTTCTTAGTTCTAGTGAGGACGTGGGCAGCAGCGTTCTGGATCAACTGCAGCTGTCTGATTGACTTTTTAGGCAGACCTGTGAAGACACCGTTGCAATAATCAATTCTACTAAAGATGAATGCATGAATTAGTTTTTCAAGGTCCTGCTGAGACATTAGTCCTTTAATCCTGGAGATGTTCTTTAGGTGATAGAAGGCCGACCTTGTTACTACCTTTATGTGCCTCTGAAGGTTCAGGTCTGAGTCCATCACTACACCCAGGTTTCAAGCCTGACTGGTGGTTTCTAGCTGTTTTAACTGAAGCTGTGTGCTAACTTTTAAACGCTCTTCCTTTGGTCCAAAAATTATTACTTCAGTTTTGTTTTAATTCAGCTGAAGAAAATTTTGGCCCATCCATGCATTGATTTCTTCTATGCATTTACCCAGCGCTTGAATGAGTTCATAGTCACCTGGTGACATCGTAACGTATAGCTGTGTGTCGACTGCATAGTTATGATAACTTACATTGTTGTTTATTAAAATCTGAGTTAGGGGGAGCATGTAGATACTGAATAGGAGGGGCCCTAAGATGGACCCTTGTGGAACGCCATATGTGATTTTTGTGGTCTCTGATGTAAAGTTACCTACTGACACAAAAAAGTCCCTGGCCTTCAAGTAGGATTTAAACCAATTGAGTGCTGTACCAGAAAGTCCGACCCAGTTTTCCAGGGGCTCTAATAAAATGGAGTGATCAACAGTGTCGAATGCTGCACTAAGGTCCAATAATACCAGTACTGTGGTTCTTCCAGTCTGCATTTATATGGATGTCATTGAACACCTTGACAAGAGCAGTCTCTGTACTGTGGTGAGCACGGAATCATGACTGGAAGACATCAAAGTGGTTGGCCGTTAGGAAGTTGTTTACCTGCTGAAACACAGCTTTTTCAATTATCTTACTGATGAAGGGGAGGTTTGATATAGGCCTGTAGTTCTGTAGTAGCAGCTTGTTCAAGTTGCTCTTTTTCAATAGAGGTTTGATAATTGCTGTTTTCAGGGCCTGGGGGAAAACACCTGACAAAAGGGACGTGTTTATTATTTGAGTTAAATCAGATGTTATTACGGGCAAAGCTTTCTTAAGGAAAGCTGTGGGTAAAACATCAAGACAGCAGGAAGAAGAGCTTAGTTGCTGTACGATTTCTTCTAAGTTTTTGTAGTTTATTTGGTGAAATTGGGAAATTTTGTCAAAATCAGTTCTAGTTGGAGACAACTTTGGTACTGGAGTTGATGTGGATGTGCTGACTGACTGTTGCTCTTTCTGTCACTTATAAGCACAGAGATTTTACAACTATCTCCAATTAGGGGCCCAAGTTTTTCCTGGACATGCTCATTTCTGATAGAGTTACCACTGGGGCCCAAACTGTATCACAGAGAAGTGATTTGAAAGTCCTGATTAGGAGAAGATAGATTAGGAGGTGGTGGGGCTCTGTGGCATTTGGAAGATGTTGGTTTAGTATCAGGGCCTCGGCCACAGGGGGTGTTGAATGGAGAAGATGTCAGAGCCATTTGGGTCCCGATCTTAAGAGCTCCTTTCATGTTATCAGAATCCAGTAAAGCAAAAAGCGGGCTCAGTGGGGAGATGGGAGAGTTCTGTGCGGTCTGGGTCGGGGTCTGGGGTGAGGGGGGTTTTCCGGGGGTGTCGGTCTGGGTCTGGGTTTGGGGGGATGGGGGTATAATGGGGGGTCCACTTCTCCTGTGGATTTCGACGGGGAGACCTTTTGTGATGACCTCTCTTTCTCAGCCAGCTGGCTGATTGTTTCTGCTGGAGCTGTTGGAGGCAGCATTATCATTGTTGTTGATACTCCATGTTCTCTGTTGAAGGTCGAAGCTGCTGGCGGATTATTTACTGAATAGAAGAGATTAGATGTGAGACGTCTGGCTCCTGACTTGTTCAAGCAGAAACCATCTTGCTTGAAGAGTTGTCTTTTTTCCCAAAAAATATTAAAGTTGTCGATGAAGTTCACAGGTGTAGCAGCACATGTTTTTTTCAACCACTTATTAATCATCAGAAGTCTGGAAAAAATCTCATCTTCACAGAAAATTGGTGCAAAGGGTCTGCTGAGAAACACCTTGATATTGAGAAACTCCAACAATATTCAGAAGACGAGTGAAATCCTCCTTCAAACCTTCTGATTTTTTCTTAGCCATTTCATCCATGGCTCCACAGTGTATGATAAGGTTTTCTAGAGAGGGGCGCTTTTCTGTGATTACAAGAATATTCTCTGAGATATCAGAGACCACATTACTGGTACCAATCATAACTTCTGTGTTTTTCTTGTTGCAGAAGTTTTTAATCCCATCCACAGCTGTGTTGCCCACTATTAGGGTTCTTGGTCCGGTAGGGCGCTTTTTCTCTGGCAATTTAGGAGAAGACTGTTTAGAATGAAGGTTGTTCTCAAACCTTTTATTGATCTCAGAAGATGGATCATTTTCCTGGTTTTCATTCTGTAGTGGAGCAAATCTGCTTTGGAGGAGAATTCCATTATTTCCAGCTGTCTCAATCCTATCAGTTGTTGTGACAGCAGCTTGCTGTCGAAGTCTCCTTTTCCCAAGGGAAACGGGGCATTTTTCTGTAATTCTGGCCATTCTAATTTATTTAATTGCTGAGATCTTCCAGGGAGTCGTCCACCTTGATTTTTTGGGCATGGGCCTACAACATGCCAGGGGGGTCTGCTGGTAGGTTTATTTTCAGTGATCTGATTGCCGGCTGAGTCGTTGAGCTGGCTGTCACTGTTTGTGATCCCAGGCAGAATTGAATCATCGTTGTACCCCGTATTCACCTCCACATTCACTTCTAGCTGATGGAGTTTCATCTCCAAAACTGCCAGTTTCTGTAAAGGTTTGTCGAAGTCCTCTGTGGTGAAGGGAGGCATTTTGTGCTGATTAGCTGGCATCAATTTGTCCTTCTTTCGAGTTCGATTATAAAAACATCAAAATCCTTTAAAAAAATTAAGAAATAATAATAATCCTTGGGAGTCGCTGGTGAGAGGTTGTTTTAGTCCAATATTTCCGTCATTTTGGCTAAGGGATAAAAAGTTAGGAGTAAAAGAATGCTTAGGAGAAAAGCGTCTGAGCAGGCAGAAAGGCGGAGACTTGCTTCCATTTAGCTAGTCTGCAATATTTATTGCTTGTACTCTTATCACTTTACAATGCTGCTTGAGTACCTTTGCAATGATATTTTTAATTAAACGTAACCAGATGAGATATTACAAAAAAATCGTTACAGCAAAGTCATAGTTATCTGCATAAAATCTTCAGTAAAATATCTTTGTACAGCATCTCTAATTATGATAAAAATTGTTTAAATCTGTGTTATGTCTGAATTTGAAATGTATCTCATATGATCAAGCTTGGAGTATAGAAATATTAGATTGTCCTGTGCTCTGGTAATCAGTTTTATACCTGTGCACATGAAGTATTAAAATATATTCCTATTTAGTATGTTGATCCTAAATACAATTTCCACCAACTTCCTGCAGACATGCTAGTACTTAAAAAATGAATACAAACTTTTAGAAATGCATTGATCAGGATTTTGTGGCAGATTTCTATTCTTTATGTTTTCAAAATAGGTTTTGCCTTCCTGCTGGGAGCAGTCCTCGATTATATATATTAGGAGAAAGACAACATCAAGTCGTGTGAGAGAACTGTCAACATAAAACACAGTTTTACTAGTGTTTTAAAATGAAGACAAGAAGATGTACAGAGTTGACATTTTAAACTTCTTGATTTCATATTGGAGATTAGGAAGATTAGCGAACTTGCATCACATTTTACTATTAGCGCCTCGTGTGTATTCCTTAGGAGAATGTTATCCCTTACTTTAACTGTGGGCTTTTTAAAAGATAATTTTTTTCCCCATATCCAGCTTATTTCATGACAGACTAAGGCTGAAAGGATAAAAAAGAAAAATGTTTCTGTTCCCAGTTCAGCCTTCCTGTTTCCTACTGAAGGTCGCGCTCTCTTGAATCCCGAGTGAACCATAAACATGTCTCAACATTTTATTAGCTTAGCACATCGCTGTCTGCTCTGGTTTGATTTTGAAAATCTCGCCGATGCTAAATATTGCTTCATCACTCTATTACTGTCTACAAAGAGTGTTATAGTGCCACCTACGGTACTTATGTGCTCTGGGATCAACAAAAGATCCGAGTTTTGAGTTTATGGGTGGTTGAAAAAGGTCAGGGCTAAAAATCAGCAGATTCCAGTCACCACTCTATTTCTTTGTACATGAAATATTAATCAGTGATAATTAGTTTCTTCCATTGCAGCTCTCTGGTGGCTGTGAACTGACCGTGGTGATCCATGACTTTATGGCCAGTAACGGCGGCAGCAATGGTGAGCTTACCGTACGCCGAGGCCAGACTGTGGAGGTTCTGGAGCGACTCCATGACAAACCAGACTGGTGCTTGGTCAGGACCACAGACCGCTCTCCTGCTCAGGAGGGAATCGTACCATGCTCCATCCTCTGCATTGCTCACTCCCGGTCCTCCATGGAAATGGAAGGGCTATTTAACCACAAAGGTAGGACCAGAGCATCTTCTGAATTGCCTGAATTCTTGAAGCTTAAGTGGAATGAAAACTATTTAATCATACTGAGATATATCTGACAAAGTAATTATTATTTAAGGCAACATTTTCTTACATTTTGCTTTTTTCTGTCATGTAATGTGATAATGAAAATCTGAACTTCTAGTCAAACAGGTGCATATCACAATCATGCACACATGAACACAGGAAACCTAACAGGATGTGTTCTTTATTTGCAACATATCACAGTTGACCTGCAGGACCTCTGTTTCTTATTAAGTAGCTTCTTAGGGAAACACAAACATGAAATTCCAAGTGTTGCTATGCAACTGTGAGGAACATGTCTGAAGCGCAGCTCTTATAATTGTCTTTAAGACATTTCATGACTTCCTCTCAACAGATACCTACTTTATTATTACCTTTGGAAGCCCTCTCCTTGGCTCAAACATGAAACAGCATGCTTCTCCAGCATAACAAACACTAAGCATAGGTGTCCTTGTGTTGTGAAATGCTGGAGGATATAATGTCAGAAAATGTATCAGTCATGATGATAAGCTGTTCCCATGCTTGTTGTGATGTTAAATGCCTTTTATGTTTGTGCTCTAGATCATTTAGACATAATGGTCTGAATACTGTTTTAATGTCTTATGTTTCTTCCACTTGGTCATCAGGGACAGCTCAGTTTCAGCTTTTTTGTGGGTCAATAATATCATACAGTGCCTTCTGCTTTCTTGCAGTGTTTTGTTGAGACTAGAAAGCCCTTCAGCATCATATATTAGTGATAAGCATGGTTAGCGTTGCTAAAACATCAGTCTCCATGTGTTTTCCCAAGAGAATATACCTTAATTCTGCGATTCTCAGAAGGTTGCTCACATTTCTAAATTCAGCAAGCTCTTTAACAAAGGTCGAACGTTCAAAAGAATAAAGCGGAACAACTTTGATGTACGTCATTCAGCCTTCCTGTTATCTCTCTCTCTCTCACAGTCTGAATGAACTGCAGAGATGTTGTGACATTGACATGATGCAGAAAATACATTTTCCCTTTAAATGTCTTCACACATTTCTGTGAAACCTCAGATATTATCTTAAGCACCTCACTGATACGAAAACAGCTAACTGAGTCTTATTCCCTCAGTAACGGTGTCTACAGCAGAGTGTTATTTTTAGCTTGACCTTGTAGGGCTTCTGCTCACTGGCTTATTTCTTGGTGCATCTCTAGTTTCTACTATTGCATACTTGCTTGTACCGCTCGTTTTAGATATTGGCCTGTTTTCTTGTCAACTAAACACTTGAAATCATATGCTAATAGACTGATGAAGTTAAACCAAAAAAATGACCCTGTTTTAATATAAGTTGGTCGGAGTTACAGACTGCTGCCCTGTCTTCTGATTCAGCCTTTTGGTTTTATAAATCTGGATGAGTGGATGAAAGCTCTACTGTTTTTTTCTATGGAGATAAAGCATATAAATATTTGGCTTAATGCCTCCTTATAGTCTGTACAAGAAAAGGTTTGGTGTTGGCTGAATGATTTACTACAAAGGTCCAGCACAAAATAGGGAAATATTTCCCAACTGCTTAATGAACACTTTCAACTCCAGCTGTTATGTTCCTTTGTCCTGTCATGTTTTTATTTCCTTGTTTTGTTCTTCATGTGGCCAGAGGGAGTAATGAAAAGGGGGCTCTCACTGCAGGGGTTGTTCTACTAAAAAATATATCTGTGTAGGAGGTGGACAAAAAGGAGAAAACATCTTTGCGATTTTCACTCCCATTTTCTTAATGATCAGCCATGGAGTTTTTTTTTTTGTTGTTTTCTTTTTTTTGCCCAAAGGTTGTGGAAAATATGACTGTTCAGGGAATCAGAGTCCAGGAATGTCAAGGAATCTTTCTCTTTTCATCCTTTCTGTCACATCAAGTTTTTACAAAATAGGGAGGTTCCCACACAGAGGAATCAGTCCGCAGAGCAGTTGGTGTTTTTCTCTGATACTCCTGAGTTTTTTTGAGAAATAGTTGCTGACAAACATACATGTTATGTATATTGTCCATCTTGTAACGTGGAAGTTGCATGTTGATCAAGTTTTTGACTCTCAGTGCAGCTTAGATTAAATAAAAACAGAAGCATCTACTTAAAACATAACTATAAATGAATACCAGTTTTTTGCATGCCTGTCAATACAGGCGAGAGTTTGTTTAGAGCCCAGGGAGAGATGCATACTCTCATTTAGAGCTATACTTAGACATCTTTGTGTATCTCACCACCATATTTTCTGGTGAGCCCTTTTTCTGTTCACTTCAGATGGATTTCATAACCGAGTCTATATTTATTCTAAGCATACTGCACAACTTGTATGCATCCTAATGCCTGTAAAATATGCACCCGCCCCCACAACCTGTGTGGGCGCTTCTACAAAGGGTAATACGGTAGATGAGCTGCATGTTTCCAGACGTCCCTTTGAAACAGGAGATATCCTTACAGCAGCCCACTCGCTAGGGAGGGTGGGAGGAAAAGGAGATACAAAGAAAGGGAGAGGAAAGCATCCTACACTATAATGCAGCATTTGACTTCTTCTTTCTCCTCACACTGGACTTCACCCTTTTTCTCTGTGGAATATCACCAACTTTTATTTAATTGCAAGACCTTTCCAAAGTTGTTCGGAAGCTGTTGGAATTTATTTTTGAAAAAACAGCTTTCATGCGTGTGGAAATGCTTTAACAGAATAAGTCGGAAATCCAGAGGCTTAATATTCAGCGAACATGGCCCGTGGGATCGAGTCCTTAGTGTCTTTGAGCCCGTTTTTCTCTATGGATTTATCAGGGGAAGACCCCTCAGACAGCTGCAAGTTCTGGCTGCTGGATCTGGGTAGGTGTTTCCATCATGCATGACGCACAAGGAAGAAACTCTGATTTTAGAATGTAAATGTCAAACTTTTTATTACAGCTCTCATTTGAATTGGTGTGGTATATAAAGATGATGCTTAAAATCCTGCTTGTTTATAAGAATAGATGCTTCTTCTTGTCCAACATGTAGGCTACAGGAAAATATGAGTCAGAAATGTGTCATTAAAATGTATCTTTTTTACTTCAAGAGTTTTACATTTTTGATAAAAGCCTCAATGCACATGAAGCAGCAAGTTTTTGTTTCTTAAATCTACTAGTTTTCTGTTGAGTAATATTAAAGTTCACCTGTGGATTAGGTTGAGGCATTATGGCACTGCAAGTAATTTAGATGATGCATCATGTGATGTGAGTTTAAATCTGCTGCAATCTCTATCACTAGATTATATTTTTCAGTGTGTGTGTGTGTGTGTGTGTGTGTGTGTGTGTGTGTGTGTGTGTGTGTGGCTTTGCACAGATGGGCTGTGGATCTTACTGTAAACCTTAGCAAAGAAGAAAGATATAGGAGCAGAAAGAGAATGAGGCTTTCGCAATGTAGTTCTTTCTCAAGTGCTTCACAGATGTCTAATGTGTACAGCGAATGAAAACAAAATTCCTCTTATTTAGCCAGTTCTGACTGATTCCAGGCTCCATAAATGCTGCCGTGGGAAGCCCTTTCTAGCTTATTCCACGTTTACAGATAAGCATGTCAAGTCTCCCAACACTTTCCCACGTGTTGTGCCTCTGCCCCTGAAGGCAGGTCCTTAACCACAGGTCTTCCGTCCATGTGCCTCTGCATCACTTCTCCTGGGGAAGATAAGACCCCTCCAAAAAATACTCTTCTATCGAGACCTCTGGAATCCAATGCATGCTTCTGTGGAGCTGCTCAGACTTTTCTAATCTGCAGTTGTATGTCCGACCCCCACATGAATGCTGTACACCCCCATTCCTATTCTGAGTCACTCAAACACACACACACATGCAAACATTGTAAATCTGCATAGGTCTTTGCAGTGGCATATGGTGCCCTGCAGAAGGATTCATATCTCTTGAACTTGTTCTAATTTTGTCTCATTACAAGCACAAACCCGTTTTTATTTAATTAAGATTTTATGGGATAAACCAGCACAACGTTGTCCATAATTGCAACAGGGGAGGAAAATGGTACATATTTTCCATGTAACAATAAAT
Source organism: Girardinichthys multiradiatus (assembly GCF_021462225.1). Lineage (NCBI taxonomy): Eukaryota > Metazoa > Chordata > Actinopteri > Cyprinodontiformes > Goodeidae > Girardinichthys > Girardinichthys multiradiatus. The sequence continues at coordinate 11,570,560 of NC_061796.1, forward strand.
TAAAATTTAGAAATACAAATCTGAGAAGTGTGCCATGAATATGTAGACAGCCAACCTGAATCTAACCTTCCAGGACTGCCCAGTATTTAACGCCATTCATCTTTCCAAAAACTCTGGCCAGGTTCCCTGCCCCTGCTGAAGGAAAGGATTCCCAAAGCATGATACTGCCACCACCATGTTTTACTTGGAAGGATTTCAGATATCATTCTGCATGTAGGCCAAAATGTTCAATTTTGGACTCATCTGACCAGAGCATCTTCTCCCACATGTTTGCTGTGTCTCCTAAATTACTTTTGGCAAAGTGCAAACAGGACTTTTTCTAGCTTTCTTTCAACAGTTATTTTCTACCTGCCACTCTCCAGTTAAGGCCAGCTCTGTTGAGTACACAAATTCTCCACTCTGAGCTGTGGATCTCTTTGGTTCTTCTTGAGTCAACATGGGTATCTACGCTGCTTCTTTGAGTAAGGCTCGCCTTGTCAGGATAGTAAGTTTAGGTTTAGCTGCCATACTCTGTTCAGTTTGGGGTGATGAATTGAACAGTTCACTGGGACATGTTGAAATATTGTTTTGTTGCCTAACCCTGTTTTGAGCTAAGTTGTAGACAGACTTGATGATGGTTTTAATAAAGTTTTGATATCTTCTGATAATACAGTATGTACTGTTGCATGTGTATACACATATGCACATTCTCTAGGTACACATTGTTTGCCCTGCTACTGCTTAGTGCAGATGTACATGGGCAGTGCTGTTGCTAAAGCCGTTCCAGTCACGTAATCAGTTTGATGCTCAAATGAGTTTGTTGATTAAATAACCAGGAAGCAAACCAGACAAGCACAGCACCTCCCTAATGGAAACGGCAGGATATTATTAGAAGATTAAAAGGTGTATTAGAACATTTTGTAAAGCAAGTGTCCCAACTTCAGTCCTCAAGAGCTACTATGCACCCCTTCACCAAAACATCTGAATGAAATTAATGGCTCATCACCATTCCTCTGCAGAGCTGAATGACTGAATACTGATTCAGGTGTATTGGAGAAAGGATGTATCGAAAGTTTGCAGAAAGGTAGCTTTCAAGGACTGGATTTGGGCATCCCTGTTGTAAAGCCAGCTTCAGTAAAACAAGATATTTGTTGATAGGCTCAAAATATTGTCCTTCGGTTTTTTGAGAAAACATACCTTGAGTTTTGTTTTTCGTTTTTCACATGGAGGGCTAGAAGGGAGTAGGATTTGAGGTGAAACTGCAAGATGCGGATATATTTTGTGTCTCAGGTGGTACGGAGGATGTTGAACCGAAGCGTGAAGCTGCTAGTTTGCCTGTTGATCCATGTTCCAGTTGGTCACCACAAGAAGGTTACAGTGAATAAAAGCCACTGAAATAACATTACAACAAAAGCTTGGCTGATCTGATCCTGAAGAAAATGGTGACCTCATCAAGTTGGCTACCACCCCCCTGCATTGAGAAAAGAAGTAATTTAAGGCCGCTTGCACATTTTGTAAGGGTGCCTTGGGATGTCTTCCAAGGGAGAAAGTCTTACCATGTTTCACTGTCGGGAGAATGTTGGACAGACCTAGACAGATTTGCTGCAGAGATTATACCTTTTGGCTGTCCTGGACACAGCTGTGAGTGCTGGAAGAGTTTTTTTTGGACAGGGACTTAAGAGGGTTCCCCCAAATTGGGGCAGCACCAACTGTCCTTGAGATGTCTCCACGCTGAAAGAGACCATGCAGGACAAAGGGCTACCATTATGCCGTCTCTATGTGTCTGAAGAGTTACTACACTCCAAGGGGGAATGTGTCAAGGCTGCTGACCCCATGTTCTACCCATTTACATCCTTGTTAGAGCACACGCCTCACTCAGAGCTCATAAATGCTAAAAAATGCTTGCTTAGTTGATGCTTCAACATTTTAAACATGTGGCTTGAGTTATTGATTTCTATGCTCTTTTACTCTTTGTCAGTAAGCAGAACTATACTTGGAGCTGAACAAAGGCCTTCCTATGATTAATTATTTAGTGTATTAAACATCTAGAACTAAAACATAGTTAGGGCTGCATGGTGGCGCAGTTGGTAGCACTGTTGCCTTGCAGCAAGAAGGTCCTGGGTCCGATTCCCAGCCGAGGGTCTTTCTGCATGGAGTTTGCATGTTCTCCCCGTGCATGCGTGGGTTCTCACCGGGTACTCCAGCTTCTTCCCACAGTCCAAAGACATGCCTGTTAGGTTAACTGGTCTCTCTAAATTGCCCTTAGGTGTATGAATGAGTGTGCGTGGTTGTTTGTGTGTTGCCCTGCGATGGACTGGCGACCTGTCCAGGGTGTACCCTGCCTCTCGCCCATAGACTGCTGGAGATAGGCACCAGCTTCCCCGCGACCCACTATGGAATAAGTGGTAGAAAATGACTGACTGACTAAAATATAGTTATTGGTCCAGCACTCCTCTCCTGCAATTCTATGCCATTTAAACCTTTCCTTGCAGTCTCTATGCTCAGTAACACATGTGAAATGTACTTGTTAACTGTGCAGTTATATGTTCCCTTGTGACCCCAGCATGTCTGCAGGAAACACGGTCTGTTTGTTTTAGATGAGAGGCCTGACTGATGTTTACTCCCTCTGGTTTGTACTCTTGAAAAGCATTTTGAGTTATATAACTGTGTTTTCTAAATAGAGTTTAGGCTGGTTATCGGTTATTGGTACCAAGGACTTAAAAGGTTACAGTTTCAAAAGAAGAAACATCTTCCAAGTTATCCTTCCTATGCTTTCAAGTCCTATTAGTGGGAAGCCAGAGGAAGTTTCAGTTTGCCTGAAGTTTTCTCCAGCAGCATGGACCAAATAGTAAGACAGAACTCCCCCAGCCCAACACATTGCTGTGCGTTGCCGGTCAGCTGGCTGAAAGAGGATTTCCACACTTTCCTATTGTGTTCCACACAAGATGCATGTTTTTTAAGCAGCTGTCTGTAGGCATGGCCAGAGAGACTCATTAACCAGCTAATTTGGCCAGTCTTGCTTTATAAAGAGTCAAATGGCAAACAGGTGTAAGCTGTGCAATAACAAGGATGTTTACCGGAAAGTTTATTCTAAATGTAGTGTGTGTGTTTTAGATCTATGCCTCATAATCAAAATAACGTTAAAGGAATATGTAATATTATTTTAGCAGCACTAGGAATATTATTACTTTTATGTTTTAAAGATAAAAACAATTAGAACATGTTAGAAATTTCACTTTTACCTTTTTCACAAATACTGTCAAACTCTGGTATTTTAAGGTTATCATATAGTGAGATTTTCATACCTGGCCATGCCTGCTGTGTACAAACGAAAAAAAAAGATAAAACAGAGTGTAGTGTTTTTTTGCTTATTAAAATAAAACATTCAATAAGAGATTATTCTCTTTTGAATGTAAGCGCAAGCTAAGTCCTGCTAAAAAATACCCAACAACAAGATTTGGAACCTGAGGAGATTTGAGTGTCGCAAGATTCAACTTGCTCACCAGTTTGTTGCCTCCTTTGTTCATGACAGTAACGGGTCTGGACACTGAGAAAACCAGATTAGTGAACACACATGCTTTCAACAAATCCCCCCTTTTGCACCACATGCAGCATTTATTTCCCCACATGCTTTTGGATTTTGTTATAATAACAAGCCACACTCTCCACCTCCCTTTTAGACAGCAGAATACATACACATGGTTTGATTAGTCATAGGACAGTTTTCCACCTCTCCAACAGAGTGTTAAAGGTGTTAACATTTTAACGGTGCAGTTTGTTTTATCACCAGAGTACTATCCCAAGTTTAGGAGTTGTTTGATCAGCCTGCGACACATGTTTGCAGAACAGAGTAGTGATCAGTAGATAACAACTAACCTGCATTTGGGCGTCATTTGCTCTGCATAAGAGATGTAACTGTACACAGCAGATGTTTTGGTATAAATGATGATCTGAGTATTCAATTTGCTCTAGCAGTTTAAAAAAGTATCATAGCAGAAGATAAAATAAAAAATCCAAAATGAGTAAGTGATGAAGACCAGCTATTGCTGACAGTTATCACATCTAGAATAACTCTGGGACTGGATGAGTAACATGCTAAAAAGTCTTTCTGTTTTGTTTTATTTCATGTTCTGACTACAAAGAATTAATCTAAACTCTTCCTCACAGCGAAGAGAAGGTATTGGAACCATTGTTTGGTCATGGGCTGGTACAGTGCCTTGCGAAAGTACTCGGCCCCCTTGAACTTTTCAACCTCTTGCCACATTTCAGGCTTCAAACATAAAGATATAAAATTCTAATTTTTTGTGAAGAATCAACAACAAGTGGGACACAATCGTGAAGTGGAATGAAATTTATTGGATGTGTCAAACTTTTTTCACAAATAAAAAACTGAAAAGTGGGGCGTGCAATATTATTCGGCCCCTTTACTTTCAGTGCAGCAAACTCACTCCAGACGTTCAGTGAGGATCTCTGAATGATCCAATGTTGTCCCAAATGACTGATGATGATAAATAGAATCCACCTGTGTGTAATCAAGTCTCCGTATAAATGCACCTGCTCTGTGATAGTCTCAGGGTTCTGTTCAAAGCGCAGAGAGCATCATGAAGACCAAGGAACACACCAGGCAGGTCCGAGATACTGTTGTGGAGACTTTTAAAGCTGGATTTGGATACAAAAAGATTTCCCAAGCTTTAAACATCCCAAGGAGCACTGTGCAAGCAATCATATTGAAATGGAAGGAGTATCAGACCACTGCAAATCTACCAAGACCTGGCCGTCCCTCTAAACTTTCATCTCGAACAAGGAGAAGACTGATCAGAGATGCAGCCAAGAGGCCCATGATCACTCTGGATGAACTGCAGAGATCTACAGCTGAGGTGGGAGAGTCTGTCCATAGGACAACAATCAGTCATACGCTGCACAAATCTGGCCTTTATGGAAGAGTGGCAAGAAGAAAGCCATTTCTCAAAGATATCCATAAAAAGTCTCGTTTAAAGTTTGCCACAAGCCACCTGGGAGACACACCAAACATGTGGAAGAAGGTGCTCTGGTCAGATGAAACCAAAATCAAACTGTTTGGCCACAATGCAAAACGATATGTTTGGTGTAAAAGCAACACAGCTCATCACCCTGAACACACCATCCCCACTGTCAAACATGGTGGTGGCAGCATCATGGTTTGGGCCTGCTTTTCATCAGCAGGGACAGGGAAGATGGTCAAAATTGATGGGAAGATGGATGGGACCAAATACAGGACCATTCTGGAAGAAAACCTGTTGGAGTCTGCAAGAGACCTGAGACTGGGATGGAGATTTATCTTCCAACAAGACAATGATCCAAAACATAAAGCCAAATCTACAATGGAATGGTTCACAAATAAACGTATCCAGGTGTTGGAATGGCCTAGTTAAAGTCCAGACCTGAATCCAATCGAGAATCTGGGGAAAGAGCTGAAGACTGCTGTTCACGAACGCTCTCCATCCAACCTCACTGAGCTCCAGCTGTTTTGCAAGGAAGAATGGGCAAGAATTTCAGTCTCTGGATGTGCAAAACTGATAGAGACAAACCCCAAGAGACTTGCAGATGTAATTGCAGCAAAGGGTGGCACTACAAAGTATTAACGCAAGGGGGCTGAATAATATTGCACACCCCACTTTTCAGTTTTTTATTTGTTAAAAAAGTTTGACACATCCAATACATTTCATTCCACTTCACGATTGTGTCCCACTTGTTGATTCTTCACAAAAAATTAGAATTTTATATCTTTATGTTTGAAGCTTGAAATGTGGCAAGAGGTTGAAAAGTTCAAGGGGGGTGAATACTTTCGCAAGGCACTGTACATAACTGCCCTAAAATCTAATAATATAATGCTGCATCAGTTTGCCTTCAAGCAAGACAAACAGACCTTCTATACTTTATTGTCATCCTGAAATAGATTGCTTGGGTAGAGAGCAGATATTTGAGGCAGTAAAACATTTACTGGAAAGTGGAGTGTTGTTTTTTTCTGGGTAAAAATAATTTCAATGTGGAAAAAAGCTACCAAAAAAAAATCAGCATTTTATTGTGTACAGTGATGACAAATCGATCATATAATCTTAAACTGTGGTTAATCAACTCCCATGTTGGCGGCTCATATTTTCTATCGATAATGAATTTGTTTCACTGATTCATCTCAGAGGAGCTGGTTTTAATGGTTTCTTTACAATTCCTGAAGTCTTAGTAATTCAGTGCACCACAACACATGCTTCCTATAAACAAAGAGCAGTAAAAGTCTTCCAGAGGCTGAACCACTGGCATGCACGTTTATATGCAGAGCAGTCGAATTTTCTCAGGCTGTGTGAGAACAGACAGAATCTCCACACACCTGCCATTGATAAGTGTTGCTCAACTGAGTCACATGATTTAATGTTCAGCAGCTGTATCTGTTTAAACCATGAAACAGCTAAATGATAGTGATGCCAAAGGCTCTCAAACTGTGAGATCTTTAATCACATTTTCACGTGGTTTCCAATAACATACATACTTTTGTCCTGTGTAAGACCTTGAACAGATAGTTTTCAAAATGAGAGAAGGATTAGTTCCTGAAAAACAAAAGGTAAAGATCATAGATGGATGAAACAGAAAGAACATAACTTTAAATTACTCAGACAAAGACAGAAGCGTCCCTTTATCCTGTTTTATTTCCTAATCATTCCATTGCTCTTTGATGAAGAGTTTTCCTCCTACAGATTCCCCAAGGAGCGTCATCACTGTGTGGAGGTGGCTTGCCTGCCTACTGAACGATAGGCACACAAAATACAAACTAATCTCACTCTTGTGTTGACCTCTCTTCCATTTTCACAGAAACCTCATGATGTCAGTTACCTAAACTTCCTTATTTTTCAAGTGAGAAGTATTTGACAAAAAATAGCAGTTTAAAAAAAATCTTCCTGCATCTCAGGTTTTTGTGGTGAACTATTAGAAAGTGGTAATTACCTGGATTAGTTTTCTATTGCCCCTAAAATAACAGACAAAATCAATCGTGTGTGTTCTTGCATTTTCTCCTTTTTTGTGGGTTGCAGGTACTGATCAGAATACTATGGTTCATTTCAAGTCTACTACTGATTGTTGTTAAGAGTTGTAACATAAAAAGTCAAAGTGCTTTGTGTCAGAAAGCATTGGCCATAAATCAAGTTTTCACTGAGTAAAAATGATCATCAAGGTGATCTTTTTACTTGGGCTTTACCATCTTTTATTAGCAACAAGCAATGTTAGCAAGGCTAGCATTGCTAAAACAGTACTCTTTATGTGTATCCATCAAACAATGGAGAACTTACTTTGACTTCCACATCGAATATGTTCCATCACAGAGGGTGAAAGCTCAAAAAAGCTGCAAAAGTACACCTTAACTGTATTCTGTTCAGCCTTCCTGTTATCTGCCTAAAGGTTTGCTCTCTCTATCTTGCACAACTTGAATGAAGGCAGACATGTCTTGACAGAAATACCTTCAAACCTTATAAAAAGTTTGTTATATCTCTGGACTCCCTCTGAGTTGCTTTTAAACACCCAACTGATACTAAGAACAGTTCATGTTGAGTCTCTTTCACGTCTAACAGCAACAGCAATAAATTCAAAGAGCGTTGGGGTCAGTGCAACCTAGTAGCGCTTAGTATGATGCGTATGATGCAAAGATCGGATGTTCATGTTTTCAGCTGTTCACATATCAGGGATGATAAATCTGAAAATCATCCAATTCCGATCACCAGTGCGTTGCTCTTTGCATTGCTAGTGTTATTAGTTGATATGATCCAGCCTGTGACCCCATTATTTCTTCTTTCAACCTCCACCACCCCCCTCCCCATTTAGACACATTGTCTGTATCCAGTAATGACGCCTTGCAGCCTGGGTCCAGTCACACCCTCGGACCCCACAGCTCACCTGGCCCCAGACGTCCCGGTAACACCTTAAGAAAGTGGCTTACAAGCCCAGTGCGACGACTGAGCTCCGGGAAAGCTGATGGGCACGTTAAGAAGCTCGCCCACAAGCATAAGAAGAACCGTGATGGCACGAGAAAGAACATGGACACAATACCTGGCTCGCAGAAGGACTCTGATGACAGCGCCGCCACGCCACAAGATGAAACCTTGGAGGAGGTAAGAACAGATGGTGTAAAACTGTTGATGGACCTCGCAGAATATGGCAACTCCCTTTTGATTGTCTGCCACTTTTTAATTATTTCTCTCCAGCGGATGCGTAATGAAGGGCTAAGCAGTGGTACTCTGTCCAAGTCTTCCTCATCAGGTATGCAGAGCTGTGGCGAGGAGGAAGGAGAAGAGGGAGCCGACGCTGTCCCTCTACCACCACCTATGGCAATCCAGCAGCATAGTTTACTGCAGCCTGACTCTCAGGATGATAAGGTGGGTTATTTAGCTTATTTCTTTCAATTTTATGTATTATTTCACACGTTGTAGGAGAACATAATAACAAATAAAAGAACAAAAAAGCAGGTTTTATGTGTTTTTTCACTTTGATTTAATTGGGCTCCACTTTATTTTTGTATTTTGTCATACTGCAGAATTGCAGAACTGCTAAAATGTTTTCATGAGTAGGAAGACAGTTGTTTAGAGGAAATAAGATAAACAGATGCGGTGAAACAGTGCTGTATGGAAAAGTATTTGTTTGCTTACAGAGTTCCACTGTTTTTGCTTCCTAGTCAAACTTAAATGTTTGAAATGCTGTCCAAACCTATGTGGCTCTATGTGAAAAAGTAATCGCCCCCCTTTAAAGTCATGAATTAACTGCAATCAAGCAGATTGTTTGGACAGCTGAGTTAAATTTGTCTAGCCATACCCAAGCCTGATTACTCCCCCACCTCTAAGATCATGAAATCACTTAAATAAAACCTATCAACATTAAGTAGGCATGAAGCAAAAGACTTGAAAATGTAGAACATTACGCCCAATAAGACGAAATTCAAAAGCAGATGAAAAAGGCCTTCCTCAAATTTACCAAAAAACAACTTAATGATTCTCAAGGCTTTAAAGGAAAATGTTCTGTGGACCGAGAAGAGAAAATGGGAAATCTTTAAGGGCTCTGAGCCATCCATCCATCCATGGATGGATGGATGGATGGATGGATGGATGGATGGATGGATGGATGGATGGATGGATGGATGGATGGATGGATGGATGGATGGATGGATTTGTAGAATTGTCTCACAACTAACCCTAAATTTTGCTCTAACAACATTTTCTCTTTTTCCTCTTATTTTCTTAATGGCTGCATGTTCGCTCCTTCAGCATTATGTTGATTTCTGTTCAGCCTCCCTCCTGTCCCAGTTTCCACATCTCTCCATGTAATTACACTTAATAGTTTCTGTCTCCTTCTTTATTTAGCTGCCTTTTTTTCCTTTCTCCTTCTAAGTGTCTCTCCTTTGGAATGCAACTGTTTTATTGTTGCTAATTGACGATACTCCATTTAATTGTGTCTGCAGACATAAGGTATTACTGAGAGTAAATGGTTATGTCCAAACAATCCATTTTTTAATTATCCCCGTTTCCATTTTGCTCCAAGCCAAGCTGTGTAGCAGAGACAAAATGTCCAATGGAGTATTAAGCAACACTGCTTGCTGTAAATGAGTTGTCTGACCAATCACAGCATGTGCGCTTATTTAAGAGCACTTTGCTCCCTAAACTTGCCCCTGACCTATACCCACCTAATGATCCTTTTTCCCCGAGACCAGCCTGTGATTGGCTCCAGCTTGGCCTTTAAGTAATCATGTCATTAGGAACAAATCACTCGCAACCAGTTCTTTTGTGGAAATGTGGAATATCGAGGTCCAAACACAAGAATGGTGAGCCTGATCACAGCGTTCACCGTGATGATCATTGAGAATGAACAAATGCATGCAAAAATGAATAGATGGCAAATTTATTTTGATTTGAAGAAGCATACTTTTTTATTTAAAAGGGTCCTGTTTTCAAAAAGCAAAAAAGTTTCAGCAGGCAGCCCAAACGTTTCCCACCCTCTAGATTACTTCTCTATGCACTGTAGCATGTGAAATTTTATACCAACCATGATTTATATATTTACTTTTAATCATTTATTTTGTTCCTTCTACTTGCTCTGCCTTTCAGTCTGCGTCTCGCCTGTCAGTTCGCCCCAGCAGTTCGGAGACACCGAGTGCTGCGGAGCTGGTCAGTGCCATCGAGGAGCTAGTGAAGAGCAAGATGGTGAGTCCGAAGTCGTCAACAACACCCACAAGTACTTGTAAATCTGGCACACATGTACACAAAACAATTCTGAGAGATGTGCACGCAAGAACACACTTTTGTTTCTGGTGTTGGTGACAGAGAAGGGCATCCGAGCCTACTTGTCATCTGTCAGAACTCTGACTAACTGTGCCAGCTGTCCTCTATTCCAACCAATGGGCACTAATCCCTAAGACACTCATGGCCACTGTCCTACTTCCAGCACATCCTACAGTTTGATAAAAAACAAGTTAAAACATGTCACTGATGCTTTGTCTCTCCTTGTTTCTTCATTTTGTCTTTCTGTTTTTCCGCAGTCCCTGGAGGACCGTCCAAGTTCTCTGTCAGTGGAGCAAGGCGACAGCAGCTCACCTTCTCTCAACCCCTCTGATAACTCGCTGCTTTCTTCCTCCTCCCCCATCGACGAGGTGGACGAGCGCAAAACCAGCTTCCTCAAGAGGAGACAGTGAGTTACAGGCTTTATGTCTCGTTAGCGCTTGAATCAGTTCAATAATATTTGTCTATATTTGCATGTTTACAACATAAGATGGAATCTGGGCAGTGCCTTGTAAAGGTATTCATACCTTCTTGATCTTTTCATTTTCATCATGTTATAACCAATAAATGTAATTTAATGTAACGTTTTCTTTTTCTAAATGCAATACACCAACAGAAAGTAATACATGATTGAGACGTCAAAGGAAGAAGATATATGGTTCCAAGTTTTTTTTTTTTCTTAATAATTTAAAAAAGGTAGTGTGACTCAATCTTCTTGTACCTTTACTCTGATACTCACTTCCCTTCAAAAATTTATTAATTAGTAATTAATGTCCACATGTATATAATTTAATCTCAGTGTAAATGCAGCTAATCTGTGAAGGCCTCTGAGGTTTGTGAACAACATCATGAAGTTTGAACCTGATAAATCAGGGATAACGGTGTGGAGTGGTTTAAAGCAGGTTTATGTCACGAACTTAAGCAGCACTGTATACCACAACTGCAAATGTACCAAAAACATGACTCTCCAAAGAGAGGATTAATCAGAGAAATAGCTAAGAGGCTCACGTTAACTCTGTAGGAGCTGCAGGGTCAATGGCTGAGGTGAGACATTCTTTTAAAAGGGTAAGCAGTAATGTACTCCACAGTTCTTTCCTTTATGGAAGAATGACAATAAGAGACCCATATTTTAAAGAAAGCCGGACAAAGTTTGTTTGCATTTGGCCGCTAGACATGTATTGGACACATGTCAAAGATTTTGGCCGACATGGAAAATGCTGTGTTTAGTTGAAAACTAACCCCGCACATTACTCTGAAGATACTATCCCCATGCTAAAGCATGGTGGGGATAGAATCATGCTGTGACAGCTTCTTTAGCAGAGACACCGAAGCTGATCAGAGTGGATGAAATTATAAATTGAGCTAAAAGAAGGGCTGTCTAGGGAAAAAAGAATTGAAGTTTTCAGCTTTGCATATAAAATAGCAAAAAAATACATTGAATTTTGTGGTTGTGTTGTGACAAAATTTAAAAACATTTGTACATTGTCGACTCCCGTATATGAGGCATTATTGATGTTCTTACTTTTGTTTTTAAACAGAGACATTTTTACTTTTCTCTTGCTCAGTTATGTGCTTCTGGAGTTGGTGGAGACTGAGAGAGACTATGTCCGAGACCTGGGATCTGTAGTGGAGGTAAAACCATAAAAAGCAACAGTCATAGTTGATTGATCAATGTTTCCTGTGGGTTTTATAGATGCGTTTGCCTTTCTACCCACAGGGCTACATGAGCAGGATGAAAGAGGAAGGAGTTCCGGATGACATGAAAGGGAAAGATAAGATCGTCTTTGGAAACATCCATCAGATCTACGACTGGCACAAAGAGTACGTGGACGACCTTTTTCAGTTAACACAAGTCAAAGAAAATGCTTTTAAAGCTGTGTTTTTGCTACGGCATGAGACCTTATGCAACAAAATAAAATAAAACACAAAACAACTGCCAATATCATGCATCTTGTTGGAGAAAATCGATAGTTTTGTTCTTTATACATTTGCAGTTTTTTCCTGGGAGAGCTTGAAAAGTGTTTGGAGGATCCGGAACGGCTAGCTCCTTTATTTGTCAAACAGGTTTGAGAAAAGTGCTTTAGTTTTCCATGAACAATTGTTAAATTTTACATAGAAACAAAACCAGATTTTGCTTTTTCTCCAATTCTAGGAGCGGAGGCTGCACATGTACATCGTGTACTGTCAGAACAAACCTAAATCTGAGCACATCGTGTCAGAGTATATTGACACTTACTTTGAGGTAAGATTGTTCATGAACTATCTGTAGCACAATCATCTCATGATTGTTCCATTAGTGTAACATATTTATTTCTTTACCCAGGACCTTAAGCAGCGATTGGGTCACAGATTACAGATCACAGACCTGCTAATCAAACCAGTTCAACGCATTATGAAATACCAGCTACTACTGAAGGTACTCCAAATAACTCTTGATTTTACTAATGCATATTTAAACAGCACAAATTGCATCACTCTATATGTGTCTTTGCCCAAAAGGATCTTCACAAAGTTTCTAAGAAGGCAGGAGTGGATTCAACAGAGCTGGAGGTACAAAAACAGATGATAATGCCTCTTCTGTCAGTAATTCTGTTCTTAACTAAGTAACAATTCCAGGCATTTTCTTCATGTCTTCAATACAAGAGCTTTGTCCAAAAGTGTGTTGTCTTCCGATGTTTTAGAAAGCTGTAGAAGTGATGTGTGTGGTCCCAAAGCGCTGCAATGACATGATGAATGTTGGACGCCTTCAGGGTTTCGATGTAAGTCTGCTCCTAATGAGCTCAGAGTTTACTACAAGTAATAATATAAAGATAAAAGTTTACCTCATATGAAATTATTTCAAGTTTGTTCACGACCACTAGGTGTCAGTGTGCAACCATTTTATGTCAGAAATAAATGTTACATAAAGCAGTTTTTTGTTTCTAAGCTTAGCTATGCTTGACAAAAAAGGCCTGTCTAAAACTTTTTTCTGATTCTGTGGGTTTTTTTGTCCCTTTTCGGTCAGGGTAAAATTGTAGCTCAGGGCAGACTGCTCCTGCAGGACACCTTCATGGTCTCAGACCAAGATGGAGGCCTCTTGTCCAGAATGAAAGAGAGGCGAGTGTTTTTGTTTGAGCAGATAGTTATATTCAGTGAGCCTCTAGACAAAAAAAAGGGCTTCTCTACTCCAGGCTACCTCTTCAAGAATAGCATCAAGGTGAGTACAGCTCAATAAAATCACAAAGAGCTACAGAAAGACCACTTTTTTTTATATCCCAGGATAACCTAAAGGGATTTTGCACTTTTTCCCTTCAGGTGAGCTGCTTGGGTCTGGAGGAAAATTCAGACGACCCCTGCAAGTTTACGTTGATCTCCAGATCATCCAGTGGTAACCTAGAAAGGTTCACTCTCCATTCCACAAGCCCTGGAGTCGGTCAAGCCTGGGTCCACCAGATCAGCCAGATTCTGGAGAACCAGCGCAATTTCCTCAATGGTAAAACATTTTTCCGATTCCTGTGCAAAAAAACTTCAACCGCAGTGCCTACTAATGTAGTGCCTGGCACTATAACTTTGTGTGTTTTATTGTGATGTCATTAAAAATACATGGTTTTATTCGTGGTTTAAAAATCTGGAAAATGTGTTGTGAATTCCAGACAGGTCAGGGAGAGTTATGGAGAGGTTTAAAGCAGGGGTAGCGTTAAAAAAACATCCCAAGTTTTGAACATCTCAACTGTGAACCTACCAAGATATGATCATCCACCAGACTGACAGGCTGGGCAAGGAGAACATTAATTGGAGAACAGGCCAAGAGGATCATGGTGACTCTGGAGGAGCTGCAGAGATCACTATTTGTAGCACACTCAACAAATCTGGCCTTTATGGACGAGCAGCAAAAAGCAAGCCATTGTTGAAAGACAAACATGAGAATTCCCATATGCATTTTGCCACAAGCAGGAATTGTGAAAGAAGGTTCTCTTGTCAGATGAAACCAAATGTGATATTTTGGCCTGCACATCACCTTAAACACACCATTCCCTTGATCAACAATGGTGGTGGCAGCATCATGCTGTGGGGACCAGGCAAGGAAAGCTGGTCAGGGTTGATGGGAAGTTGGAAGGAGACAAATACGGGGAAAGGAGAAAGCTAACATTTTGCTGCAAAAGATTTGACACCAGGGCAGAGGTTCACCATCCAAAGGGATAAGGACCTAAACATTCAGCAGAGGAATGTTTAGATTAAAGCATTTGTTTTAAATTGGCCCAGTCAAACTCTAATCCTAGCTCCAATTGAGAATTCGCGTTTGAACTATTTTACCAAGAACAATTGGCAAACATTTCAGATAAATATGCTGAGCTGTTACACGCATACCCCAAGTTACATCCAGCCATAATTTCAGTAAAAGGTGGTTCCACAGAGTATTAACTCAGGGGGACTGAAAACAAGTGCACCCCACACTTTTTAGAAAGGTGTTGATAATACTTTTCAATGCCATGTATCCTTTTTCTTCCTCTTTCCGATTATGCAATACTTTGTGTTGTTCTGCCACATAATATTTCAATAAAATAGCTTGAAATGTGAAGTTGTGAAAAAATGCACAAAAATTCAAAATACACTTAATGACATGAGAAAAATCTAGTTGTTTTTTTTTTTGCTCCACAGCTTTAACGTCACCCATAGAATACCAGAGGAACCATGTGGGTGGTGGAGGACCCCCCAGCAGTAACAGCAGCAGTACAGGAGGTAGCAGCACCAACAGCACCTCTAGCATGGGGGGAGGAGGAGGAGGAGGAGGTGGTGGTGGTGGCTCTGGAGGATCAGGGGGTAACTCTTCCTCCCTATGCGGCCCTCGCTCCCGACCGTCTCGCATCCCACAGCCATCCTCCCGACTCCCCCAACCTGTTCATCACCACCATCCCCCTGGCCCCGAGGGGCCAGACAGATCAGCAGGTATGTGGTCTCCCTGCCACCCGCCCCTTCCCTCTTACCCCTATTCAGACAGCCCTACTAATGGAGAGCTGTTGGCCTCTGAGGTCTTTACTTTGAAGAGGCTGGACAGTTCTCAAGGGAATAACTTTAATAATAGTAACAGGCCATCAGATAATATGGATGGGGTTCTAAAACAGACTTTTGGGGGCTATGAGGAGAACCAGACACATCAAAAAACTGCAGTGCCGCAGATGCCAGTGGCTCCTCTGAGTTTTTCTCTCAGAAGCCCTCGAGTCGGGACAGTTTCCCCGCTTATTTCCCCTCAGACCCCTGGAGGAGGAAAGGAACCATTCATCCCCTCAAGCCCAGCACATAAAGGGAACTCTTTCTGGGCTGTGGTTCCCCCAATGCCTCCTTCTCCTGCCAGCAGACCCGGTTCCTTCTCCTTCCCCAATGACAATAGTTGTGGAGGGGACTCCTTGGGAAGAGGAATGGCGTCTTTTCACCGCACCTCCAGCCACAGTAAGGAAACAGACAGAATGAGCACCTGCTCCTCCACCAGTGAGCAGTCCGTAACATCCACCCAGAGTAATGGGGTAAGACATCAAGACAGGGACACGACTCTAGGGAGCCATTGAGCTCCTCACTAGTCACTAACCACTTTCTAACTGACTGACTGGCTGTCAACCAGCCACCCTGCTGCAGACTCTGAGAATGGCTTCTACATGCAACATCTTCAACTCCTGAAACGCTGATCGGAGATTAACAGCTACCAGCGTGCACTAACTTCACTGACAGTGTTAGTGGAGAATATCTGGCCTCTCCATGAGTTTACTAACAGATCCGACTCACAGAGCACTCGTCATATCTGCTTTGTGAGACACTCTTTCTGTATTTGCTTT